>NC_064754.1:46356905-46656905 GCF_011397635.1 Epinephelus fuscoguttatus | reverse complement strand
CAATAGAGTTATTGATGGGCCATGTAATCTATTCACATTTCAGGGTGTTTCTAACATACAATAAAACTCCCCCTCCCTTTCCCTGGTTCCTGTACACTAAAATTATGTACACTGAACAAAAATATAAACGCAACACTTTTGTTTTTGCTCCCATTTTTCATGAGCTGGACTCAAAGATCTAAAACTTTTTCTACATATACAAAAGACTATTTCCCTCAAATATTGCTCACGAATCTGTCTAAATCTGTGTTAGTGAGCACTTCTCCTTTGCCGAGATAATCCATCCCACCTCACAGGTGTGGCATGTCAAGATGCTGATTAGACAGCATAATTATTGCACAGGTGTGCCTTAGGCTGGCCACAATAAAAGGCCACTCTGAACTGTGCAGTTTTGCTTTATTGGGGGGGGGGGGGGGGTGTCAGAAAACCAGTCAGTATCTGGTGTGACCACCATTTGCCTCACGCAGTGCAACACATCTCCTTCGCATAGAGTTGATCAGGTTGTTGATTGTGGCCTGTGGAATGTTGGTCCACTCTTCAATGGCTGTGCAAAGTTGCTGGAACAGGAACACGCTGTCGTATACGCCGATCCAGAGCATCCCAAACATGCTCAATGGGTGACATGTCCAGTGAGTATACTGGCCATGCAAGAGCTGGAATGTTTTCAGCTTCCAGGAATTGTGTACAGATCCTTGAAACATGGGGTCTTGCATTATCATGTTGCAACATGAGGTGATGGTCGTGATGAACAATGGGCCTCAGGATCTCGTCACGGTATCACTGTGCATTCAAAATGCCATCAATAAAATGCACCTGTGTTCATTGTCCATAAAATACGCCTGCCCATACCATAACCCCACCGCCACCATGGGCCACTCGATCCACAACGTTGACATCAGCAAACCGCTCACCCACACGACGCCACACACGCTGTCTGCCATCTGCCCTGAACAGTGAAAACCGGGATTCATCCATGAAGAGAACACCTCTCCAACGTGCCAGACACCATCGAATGTGAGCATTTGCCCACTCAAGTCGGTTAGGACAACAAACTGCAGTCAGGTCGAGACCCCGATGAGGACGATGAGCATGCAGATGAGCTTCCCTGAGACGGTTTCTGACAGTTTGTGCAGAAATTCTTTGGTTATGCAAACCGATTGTTGCAGCAGCTGTCCGGGTGGCTGGTCTCAGACGATCTTGGAGGTGAACATGCTGGATGTGGAGGTCCTGGGCTGGTATGGTTACACGTGGTCTGTGGTTGTGAGACCGGTTGGATGTACTGCCAAACTGTCTGAAACGCCTTTGGAGACGGCTTATGGTAGAGAAATGAACATTCAATTCATGGGCAACAGCTCTGGTGGACATTCCTGCAGTCAGTATGCCAATTGCATGCTCCCTCAAAACTTGCGACATCTGTAGCATTGTGCTGTGTGATAAAACTGAACATTTTAGAGTGGCCTTTTATTGTGGCCAGCCTAAGGCACACCTGTGCAATAATTATGCTGTCTAATCAGCATCTTGATATGCCACACCTGTGAGGTGGGATGGATTATCTCGGCAAAGGAGAAGTGCTCACTAACACAGATTTAGACAGATTCGTGAACAGTATTTTAGGGAAATGGTCTTTTGTGTATGTAGAAAAAGTTTTAGATCTTTGAGTCCATCTCACGAAAAATGGGAGCAAAAACAAAAGTGTTTATATTTTTGTTCAGTGTATAACAAAGCTTTCATACAGCATTGCATACACACATACACATTACTCTTGGATGCATTGCTTGCGAATGCAGGGTTGCACAGAAATGCCACACATATCACATGAAAGCGCAGGACCAGAGCTTTCCGATGATACCAAACACATCATTGTGCTGTCATCCCATCATGCTGTAAATACAGATCAGTTGTCTACAAAATAAAAACCTGATGAATTTCTTTACAGTCCATTCAGATCTTGTTATCACTTCACTTCATATAGTGAGGAATAATATTATTACTATTTTTCTGTTATCTGTTATCTCTCTTTTTGACTTGTGAATGAGTCAATGGAATGTCTTGCTGGCAAGACTGGCAATTATGTTCGCCTGGCACAAACCACATGTTTTGGACAATTGTGAAGTGACAGAATGTCCCACCATCATGGTTCTTATATTGCCAGATTCCAGAGAGTCTCCCCTTTTCATATATGGCAGAATATGTCTATTTCCAACTTGCTATGGTGAGATACATGTAAAAATGTAAGAATTAAGTTACACAGATTTTTTTTTCATTGATATAAAAATTAATATAAAATACAGGCACATAGAAGGACATGTAGTGATGAAAAAAACAAGATATAGCATGTGTATGTAGCCTTTATAATGACTATGATATGAGCTTAAAAGTAAAGGCAGTAAATGTACCCCCAAAAAGTCCTAGGGCCCAAAGCGTTAACCTGTGTTTTTTAGTCACTGAATTCCTATCAGGGGTTTTGATGTTATACATGTCATTGAGTGTACATCTTGAGACAGTGCCATAGTTAACTGCTGGGCTTGGCGTTGATTCCCCAAGTAGCATTGGAGGTGGTGGAGGCCTCTCAGCTGCTGGGCTAATAGCTGTTAGCACGACCCCGCTGAGGGCCACAGGTGGTGTTAGCTCCCCAGCTAGCACAGTCGGTGGAGGGGGCCTTTCAGCTACTGGGCTAATAGCCGCTGGGGCCCGCTGGTTGTGTTAGCTCCCAGGCTAGCACCGATGGTGGAGGAGGCTTCCTGGTCACCTGCGCACCCTGCCGAGCTCCCTGGGTAGCACTGATGGTGGAGGGGGCCTCTCAGCTGCTGGGCTAATAGCTGTTAGCTTGACCTCGCTGAGGACCACTGGTGGTGTTAGCTCCCCAGATACTGGAGGAGACCCCTTAGCCGCTGGGCCTGCAGACACATTGTGTGTCTGAGAGATCCCAGGACCGGGACATGGATGAATATCTTATAAATAAATTGGATTTATCTGATCGATTTCAGTTCGTTCATGTTCGAGATTAATCATCTTTACATACTAAAGTTTGTTTTGGAGTTCCACAAGGTTCTGTGCTCGGACCAGTTCTGTTCACTTTATATATGCTTCCCTTAGGTAACATCATTAGAAATCACTCTGTAAATTTCCATTGATATGAAGATGATACACAAATGTATTTATCAGTTAAGCCAGAGGAAACGGATCAGTTAACCAAACTTCAAAAATGCCTTAAAGACATAAAATCCTGGGGCCGTGTTCACTAAGCTTCCTACTGCTAAGAGTTGCTCCTAGTGACGAAATTCTAAGAAAATTCTTAGAATTGTGACATTTTCTTAGAATTTCCCCTTAGAGTTAAGACTAGGTCCTTGTAAAGATAAAAGTTATTCGCAAAGCATCTTTGACCTTAAGAGAGCTCCTCAGGTGGAAATCTGTTAGGAGCAGGGAGGAGGATTTATAAGAGGCTTAAGAGTCTCCTAAGCAGAGGATAAAATGGTGAAAACACAAAGAGGTCGGAGAAACACAAAACACAGTGAGTAAATGAAATCCTACAGATGAGATTGTGCAGGGAGAATGTTTGTGGTTGATCTCATTTTGGATATGCACACATTTCCCACTTAACAAAATAACGCTATAACACCAGAAATAAAATTATCAAAATGCTAAGATTTGAAAAACTGGAAAAATGCAACAGTGCAGCAGTGATGACTTTTGTCTGGCTAAACCTTCCATCAGCAGAGTGCTCACACTAACAATGGCAACATTTTCACAGTCTCATATTTTGATGCAGTTAATTTCATTTCCACTGGGTGTCCACACCTTGCAGGCCCACAAAAGGGCATGTCTGTGACAATCAATCACATCTGTTAAAAGAAAGCATCACACCTAGCAACGGGGTCAACTGCACCCCCTCAGTAAGATAAAAGTTTATGTCCCTTCCTTGCCCAGAGTTGCTCTGAGACTTTCCTAAATCATTCCTAAGCTAGGACTCCTTACTAAAAGTTTTTAGTCTAAGTTAGGAGGTCTCTTAGAGTACTCTCAGAATGTTTGTGAATATGGCCCCTGGATGAGCTCCAATTTCCTGGTGTTAAATTCAGACAAAACTGAAGTTATTGTTCTCGGCCCCAAACAACTCATAAACTCTTCATTTGACGATATGTTTTCTCTGGATGGCCATGCTTTGGTCCCTAGCACAACCGTAAGAAACCTCGGAGTAATATTTGATCAAGATTTGCCTTTTAACTCCCATTTAAAACAAACCTCATGGACTGCATTTTTTCATCTGCGTAACATTGCGAAAATTAGGCCTTACCTTTCCCAAAAAGATGCAGAAAAATGTGTCCACGCTTTTGTTACGTCTAGGCTGGATTACTGTAATTCCCTATTATCAGGTAGCTCTAATAAGTCTTTGAAAACTCTCCAGCTAATCCAGAACGCAGCGGCACGTGTACTGACAGGAACTAAGAAACAAGATCACATTTCTCCTGTTTTAGCTTCTCTGCACTGGCTCCCTGTAAAATCTAGAATTGAATTTAAAATCCTTTTCCTAACTTACAAAGCTCTAAATGGTCAGGCTCCGTCATATCTTGGAGAGCTCATAGTGCCTTATTATCCCACCAGAACACTGCACTCTGAGAATGCAGGATTACACGTGGTTCCTAAAGTCTCCAAAAGTAGAACAGGAGCCAGAGCCTTCAGCTATCAAGCACCTCCTGTGGAATCATCTTCCTGTTTTGGTCTGGGAGTCCTAAAACTAGACTTAACACTTTCCTTTTTGATAAAGCCTATAGTTAGGGCTGGCTCAGGCTTGTTTTGGACCAGCCCCTAGTTAGGCTGACATAGGCTTATTCTGCCAGGGGACCTCCTACAATACACTGAGCACCTTCTCTCCTTCTTTCTTTCTCCTTTGCTAACATTCATGACCTGTTACTGCATCTCGCTAACTCAGCTCTACTGCATGTCACTCACTCAGCTTCTTCTCTGGAGCCTATGTGCTCCACTGTCTGGCAGGTTACCTCGTACCGCAGCTGTGCCTGGACCATGTGACGAGGTCGTGCTGCCTCCGTGGTCCTGCCTGATGCCTCCTATTGCTGCTGTTATCATTAGTCATACTTCTACTGTTATTATACACATATGATCATTATGGTCACATACATATACTATCATATATTAATATAACATATTGTACTACACTAGCCATTAATATTACTACTTAAATTAGTGTTGTTGTGCGCTACTGTCATTACTGTCTGTCCTTCATCTCTCTTTCTCTCTCTCTCTCTCTGTCTCTCTTTCTGTCTCATTGTGTCATGCGGATTACTGTTAATTTATTATGTTGATTTGTTCTGTACGACATCTATTGCACGTCTGTCCATCCTGGAAGAGGGATCCCTCCTCAGTTGCTCTTCCGGAGGTTCCAAAGGACAGAGGGATGGCGTATGCTGTAAAGCCCTCTGAGTTTAATTGTGATTTTGTGATATTGGGCTTTATAAATAAAATCGATTGATTGATTGATTGATTGATTGATTGACCATGGATGTCTGTACAAATTTCATGGCTATCCATCCAAAAGTTATCAAAACACTACAAAACAAAAATGTCAACTTTATGGTGGTGCCAAAACTTTGGCTTACAAAAGTCTGTAGGGTTCATTGTTATGGAGAAATGAACACCTGTTTAAAAGCAGGGCGAGGGCAATAACAGTGCATGTGTGTGTGTGTGTGTGTGTGTGTGTGTGTGCTGGTGTATCTTTGTCAGAGCAGTGTACCAGAACTGTAGTGAAAATCAGTCTTGGCAGCTGAGTGTATAAAAGTAACAGATTGTGGAAGGCCTCTGGTCCCAGAGAAGAAACCAAAGTCTTCAATACTTAATACAATTTAAAAACATGGTTACCAGCCTTCACTTTAATTTCATCAGATGGTGTAGCTGAGCATGTGTGTACAGCACATGCACCACTTTTTGTTTCCTTATTTGCTTATGAGTGTTGGCGTGTTTTTGTATGCATGTGCTAGTTTGTTTTCTCCCTATTTGGATCTAAACCTGCATAACCTACATTGTGCTGGATAAGGCGGATAAGACTTGTGTAAAAACTGATGACGCTGCCTATAATGCAGTGCTAGCATATGAACCTCCCCACCCCAGCCCCCAGCCAGTGTTTGACAAGCTAACATGCACGCTTCGATCTCCAGGGTGATAGAGTGCGTCAGTGTGTGTATAACCCGCTGCTGTGTAGCAGATCCATGCACCTCTAAGTCTGCCTTGAATATGGAATGGCTGCTGAATATTTCACATCCTGCTTCTGACATCCCCCTCATCTCATAAATCATTGTTTATGGATCATTTAGTTTGTGCCTGCTCTATGCACCTGTGTGTGTGTGTGTGTGTGTGTGTGTGTGTGTGTGTGTGTGTGTGTGTGTGTGTGTGTGCGCATGTGTTAGACAAAAAAGCATTTTGTCATGGACGAGCTTGTGTTGTTCACATAATAGCACAAAATACACAGAAGTCTTGCAAGAATGCAACACTTATCAAGGACAAACAATCACACACAAACACACGCACATAGTCATATCATTCATAATACTTCTGTCTGTCAAAAACAATATGTGTCTTCTTAAAACAAATGGGCTGCCAACGGTTGCAGCTTTAAGGCTAGGACATACCAAACCAACATGAAAGAAGTAGTGGTGACAAAGGTCTGCGTCTCGGCCAGTGTCCCTGCAGTTGAACACATCACAAAGACTACAGCAAACGGCCAACCAGCACATACATTCTGCACCTGCATGAGAAGAAAAAAACTCACCACAGCAGCAGATGGCTATAGTCTTTATTTTTTCATTCAAAAAGGGAAACTGGAGGGACAGATTCAAAATGCTTGCTAGCCAGTTAGCCTATGAACACAACACAGCCTGATGCTGAAAGAACAAATGATATTTAAAGAGCTTAATGGCTAAAAGAAATAATCTTAGGATGCATTCTCACCTAACCTGTTTGATTTGGTTATCACAAACTCAGGTCCATTTGTGCGGTTAGTATTGTTCGTATGGGCTTGTGTGTACGCTGCCAATCAATCCCTGGTGTGGACTAGAGCCCTGCGCGAGACTGTTTTCTTCAACCTGCTCCTGCCCACTCCCGCTGAATTTCTGACCATTACCGCCCGCAGCCACAACGTGTGTATAACACTCCCACCCGCTCCCGCAATGTGTATGTCCACTCCCGCCCCCACTCGCAAAACTCTGAGAATTTATACCCGCACAATAATAGAGATCGATGATTTTGTGTCTTCTCCCGTCCCGCAGGAGATAACACGTGATTTTATAGGCTATTAATAAAGAGATTCATGGGGTTGTTTGTTTTGTTTCCCAGGCCTGCATGTCTTTTGATGCACTGGTCAGGAATAGCGCTCCTATTTCGTTGTTTTCATTTAGTTTTTAATGAAATAAAGGCTGTTTCATATTCTCCTCCTCTGTATTTTAGTTATTTTTCTACCTTTATATAATCACGTAGTGATTGAGGTTAAGGCAAGCCCGGCGCCAAGATGAAGTTACTTAGGGAGCCGTTAAAAATTACAAGGGGGCAAATCTTTATTATGCAACATAGGTTCACAGTGAGTTATAAAGTGCGTGCAGCCGTGCGTAATTGTCGCGCGTAATGAGAGCTCGTCGCCAGTGAAACACAATAAACTGCATGTCTTCTTTCATGTTTGTCTCATGACAGATGGAGCTGACAGACAGACAGACAGGTGGAGCAAGCGGCAAATTGGTATGAAAGATGGTTCAGGCCAGGGCATATTTGTCCATTTATGAATAAATGTAGAGTGGAAGCACTTATGCATGTGCACCAAGATCCTGCAGTTTTTGTTTTAGCCGCCCGTTCCAAACTGCCCGCTCCCGCAATATTTGCGTTGGGTCCCGCAGGACCCAGTCCCGATGCAGCCCTCTAGTGTGGACCAAACAACCTACTTGAGACCACTCTTAAAGGTGGATGTCAGTCTGCTTCCAAACGGACTCTGGTGTGGTTCGTTTGTGGCGTGAAAGTAAACGAACCAACCACGGGATTTTATGATAGCAAATATGTGATTTTAGTAACAGCTACACAAATAATTAATCCAAATGCTGATTCTGAAATCTGTCCATGATCTCACTATTGATCCTGATAAAGGCCACGTATAACCTATTTATACTAATACATACATGTAACCGTGGTAACACATATGTATGTCAGTGTGGTAATTTTCCCTCATTAAAAAGCTGTTAAAACTGCCATCACTGTATTTGACTTCATCTTTGTCTGCTCATTAAGTCCTTTAAAAAGTTTATGTCGTTGATTTGATTTCCCCACGTGGGCCCTGATGATGCAGGATGACAAATACGAAAACCTTCCAATCAACGACGTTTACAAAAAGTCCTTGTGAACAGGAACCAAACCAAAACTAAAATGCAATTGTAGTGTATTATCATTTACTCTGAAGGTTTGGAACAGATGACCAGTAAGGGGTCCAGAGTAAGAAACATATATGGTCAGGGTCAAAGAAAAGATATTTATAGCGTAGGTCAAGGATTGGAGAAATCCAACAAGAATGTCTCTCTGTTGTCTGTTTGACTTTGTTTCACATTTCACAAACACCACCCGGTCTATATAAGCAGGGAATTTGGGACTGTTTTCCAGAGTGTTTCACATTGGCTAAAGAACCTCTCCAAGCATTCTAGATGCTTGATAGATGCTGTACTTCTTGTAATAAACCTTTTCTTATGCAAGCAAGATGGTGTCATCGGAGACTTCTTCATCACCTTCACATCATCGCTATATAATATACAACACAATAATATATCAGGTCCAGGAAAAAAAAAAACATGGCGAGGATGTACCTTAAAATGACTCAAATTTCATACAGTCCTCTCGAGGGAAGTCTCGGGGGCAAGTCCTGTGGTTTTTGACCCATCCTCCACCCTAAATTGCCCCCTTTCAAGACCGCTTGGGACTGCTTCCTTGTTTAATTCCATCAGTGCATTGGTCACATAATGGCAACCTTTCAAAAACATGGGTTATACACAAATTACTGGCTCATGATTATGTGGGATATGTATGAATTTGGGTGTACAGTGGTGGAAAAAAGTTTTCGGACACCCTTAAAATTTTACACAATCTCAAATATTATCATGAAATATTTGTGGAAAAATCTTTTTTGTGTTTCAAAAGGTGTGGCTGCATTAGACAGATACAAACAAATACAAATTATATTATATTTTTTTGTTTATTGTTTACAAGAAAAACTAACAAAACTAAATTCTTGCCAGTTTCAATATGTCAGTTCTCAACATTGTTGGTATCAAAGTCAACAAATAACAGAGAATGTGTTCAAAACTGAACAAAAAATAAATAAACCATTACATCATCAAATTAATATTTAGTAGTCCTGCCATTGGCACGTAGTAGAGCTCTAATCCTGGCTGGCATGTTCCCCACGAGCCTTTCACACTGTTGAAGGGTAATCTTGTCCCATTCTTCTTGAATTACTGCTTTTAATTCTTCTAAATTCTTTATGCTTTGAAACAGACCTTTTGATAATCCACCACAGATTTTCAGTGGGGCTCATGTCCGGGGATTGAGCTGGCCACTCTAAGACCTGGATACTGTGCTCCTGCAGCCAAGTTCTACTGGCCTTGGATGTGTGGCAAGGGGCATTATCTTGTTGAAACATCCAGTTTTTACCTTGACGGAACAGTGCACGCGCAGAAGGGAGCATGTGGGTTTTGAGAATGGTACAATACTTGGTAGAGTTCAATGTGCCATCACAGACAGTGAGATGACCAACACCAGCAGCACTCATGCATCCCCAAACCATGATACTGCCTCCACCATGCTTGACAGTAGGTATTGTACATGCTGGAGATAATGCTTCGCCTGGCCTTCTGTGTACCCTCACATTAGTAGGAGGAAGACAAAGCTGGAAACTGGACTCATCTGACCACAAAATCTTCTACCAATTCCTGGCTGTCCAGTTCCTGTGTGCCTGGGCCCAACAACGCCAGGCTAACCTCTGTCTCTTATTGATCAGGGCCTTCTTGATAGCCTTGTAGGACCTTAAGCCATGATCTAAAAGTCGGCCACGTACAGTGCGGGTGGAACACTGGACACCAGTTTGGTTTGACCACTGCTGCTGAAGCTCCTATGATGTCATTCGGCGGTTTTGCCTGCACATGCGGATCAGGATGCGGTCATTTCTTGCTGAAGAAACCCTTGGATGCCCAGATCTTGGTTTGTCTTCCAAGCTGTTGGTTCGTCTGTATTTCTGCAGAGTGTATCCAACTGCTGAAGGACTGCATCTGCACTTCCTGGCTATCTGGCGGCAGCTGTACCCTTCCTGGCTGAGAATCTTTATCTTCAGGCGTGTTTCCTGCGTTAGGTTCCTTGTTTTAGCCATTTTTGTGTCTGAAGAACTTTCAAATGTGCTGGCTTTATGTAGACACGAAGCTTGGCAACAAAAATTGTGTCTTTTAATAAAAAGAACGACCGTCATCACTGGTACCAAAATGACCCAATACTCAAAATTTCTTATGTATTTTTATGGACCCAATCAATTTTAAGTTTTTAATGGCTTTTTTAGGATTTATTTAGTATTTTGGCTGTGACTGTACTAAAAGAAATTGATTGAAAGAGTGATTCTTAATGCAATATTTCACAAATGCATGGGGTTTCCGAAAACTTTTTTCCACCACTGTATTACTTATCATAGGAAAACATACAAACAGTTTGAGAACAGCCTGAATTTCATTGGAAAACAGCCAACAAGGGCTGACTGCTGCCAGTTTTGCCAGACACAACGAAAAAAAACTAGAGTCACAGACTCACTGACGGCTGACACTGACTGACAGCTGACAGACGGCTTAGTGTTTCAGGGCCTTAAGAGGAATTTTCTGAACCCAAAAGCACCTAATCACAGAAAATACACTGCAGCAAACTGAGGAGTTCACACCTTAAGATTGCTAAGCAATACACATACTGTTTGGTAGCCTTACTCAGCGTCTACGTGTGTGTGTGTGTGTGTGTGTGTGTGTGTGTGTGTGTGTGTGTGTGTGTGTGTGTGTGTGTGTGTGTGTGTGTGTTTATCTCCATGCGGCTCACGAGGCTGTTCTGTTTAGTGAGCTGTCAGACATTTGGCCAGGGTCAGAGCCCAAGGGACTGAGATGGAGGAGGGGTGTGGGGCATTGTGGAGGGAGGAGAGAGGGAGAGAGGGCCAAGAGCTCTGGTGGGACACTGGTGAACTGTACAGACAGACACTGTGAGAGGACTTACAATGGCCTTCAGTAGCGTGAGGAAGACAGACAGAAAGAGGAGGAGAGAGACCAAAGCAGAAGCTTAAAAGAAACCCAAACCCTGGAAGAGGACGGCTGTTGAATACCAAGGAGGAGTTCCTTCCCCAGAGTATAGTGCTGTCTATATACAGGGCCTGAAACTAGTCTCCGAGCTCCAATCATGTTGTTGTCAAGGCCTTGCTCCTCCATGTGAACTGACCACCAGTGCTCAACTTCCAATACAGCTGTCAATTTTGCACAAACTTTAATTTCGTGAAGTCTGTGTACCTCCCTGTCCCTTCTTTGCTCTCCAAGAAAGGGAAAAAAATTATAATACGAGGTGTTAGTGGATGAGACAGAGGGGGAAATGTCGTGAGCACATTAAAAACACATAGGAGAGGAGAGGAGAGGAGAGGAGAGGAGAGGAGAGGAGCTTGTCTGTTTGTGCCATGCTTTTTGTGTCCAGGCCAAACTGAGGCCTATGTGAGCATGAGAAATGGATATTAAAAAACAATACATAAACATTGTCCCCTGTCAGCAAGATTAAAAAAGCAATATCCTATCACTGGGATGCATGCACTGGAGACTGAGAGAGAGAGATTGTGCTGGTGTGGTGGGGGTGATAAATGACTGCAGGTGACAGAGGGTCTAAAGGGGGACAAGAAATACAAAAACATAGAGAAGTAAAAAAGCAAAAACTGAATTATTTCAAGGGGACACATGAGACACATTTACCCCAAGCAAAAGAAATTAGGCATCCCCTCTTTTGGTTTAAACAAAAACCAAAAAAATCTATCCCACTGTTTTATATCTGTCCAGGAGGCACGCCTGTGTGAAAGGAAACCACCGAGTCCAAGTGACTTCACACCTCCCATCAATAAAACATTAGCCGCTCAAAACTCTTGGGACATGCTGCCAAGTGAGCTAAACAAATGGAAATTCAAATTGCATGATGACACTATGCATGAGGTTAGGACGCATGTCTGTGTGTCTGTCTAACAGAGAGTGTGTTCGAGTTGCTCAGCAATTGTTTACCATTTGACATTTCCATTTAATTTCTTTTTGGGCCATGGTAAAATGACAATCAGTGCCAGAGATTCCATTTGTAGTGGTAAATAAAGCAGGCAGCGAGTGTCTCAGATGTTACTCCTCTAACATCAGGGCCTGTGGGCAATGTCTTTTTTAACAGCAGGCAAAAATAACTTATTTTGTTGTTTTTGCAGCTGTTGTTGCGTGTTATAGTGCAGCTTTTTGGTTTACAGAAGTAATTAATATTATTTATGTAAATAAATCACATTTCACTTAGTATGCTCAAAAACTCATGAAACCTTGTGCACATATCTGAACTGGTGAAAATTTTTATGTTTTATGGGTCCCATTGTCATTTGTAAAAATAATAAAAGAAAAGGCTAAACCTTAGGGTAAGGTTTAGGGTGGCAAAGGGACTTTTCCAGATGGGACAACCAGCTTCACATGAAGACAGGGGTCGGCTACAATTTGAATGAAAGCCCAAAGGCCCTTATTAAATCCAACAAGTCAGGGCCCCAGCAAGCTTTTTAGGTATGGAGCCAGGACAGCGACTTTAAGGCCTCTAGTTTCGCAGACTGGGCGAGGCGGAGGCGCAGCGCACCTGCGCTTTGCCAACTGGGTGTGGCCAGGCGGATTTTTCCAAGTTTGGCACCCCGTGCGCGCTGGCGCAGCTACTCGTCTTTCCCACCTCCATCCCTCCTACCTGCGCAAGTCGGAAAAAGTGAGGAGAGAAGGCGTGGAGTGGGTTTTACACAGTCGATTCACATCACATCAATCAAATGAGCCCCTCTCCTCACGCTTAAATGAGCCGCGCGAAGGTGTAATGAGAGTTTACTCAATTTGCCATTGCAGAAGAGAGCAGCAGCATCAGACGGCCAAACTTCTCCCAGGAGAAAATTGATGTTTTGGTCCGGGAGGTCCAAGCTCGCAGTGTCCGAATATACAGAACTGCGAGCAGACCTCCACGGGCTGATGATGCAAAGGTAGCCTGGGTGGAGGTCACCACAATTGTAAATCAATGTTGCGTTTCTCTCGTGCGCACGCGCTCTCTCTTTCTCTCTCGCAGTCTCACTCTGTTTCTTGTCTTTTGGCTTTTCTAAGATGACAGATGCTGAATATATACTCCCTATCTGATGCTGTGGCTGTTTGTGGTTGGCTGAGAGGGATGAGAACTCATTAGTTTGCAGCTGTGTTAATCAAATCAGGTTGGGTGTCCATTACGTGTGCCAAACGTGCCAAACGTGCCAAACGGTGCTAATCCCCTTTGATCTGACATCAGATGTGACGAGACAGTCGATATAGAGATACATTTATGTGCTGATTGCAGATAGTTGCATTGAATAGTGGTTTTTGTGGGTATTTATTGCATCGTTAATGTGCCTGCCTGGAGACCTGCCTGTGAGGTTTTGGTGACATGTGCCCACTGCCACCGGTCAGCCAAACTTCCACTTACACTGGCTGCGCTCTGCCTGCGCTGACAGTAGACCTGGTTTCAGATGGCGAGCTTTTAGCGCACCTTCGGCGAAGCCTTTTGGCAGAAAACTGTCACTGCGCCAAGCCGGATCTGTCGACACCTCCCCCTGCTGTGCCGCCACACCCATCTCAGCGCATCTCGGTCTGCCAAACTACCAAACTGAGCGCACCTCGGGTTGCACTGCTCGAAGCTAGCTCTGTGCGGGGTTTGCCACCCTGCGCCGCGCCGGGAAACTAAATGTTGAAGTGAAAAGGGAAAGATTGGCATTGAAGGAGAGGCAGCAGGCGATCGGTGACAGCTGCCGTCCATTTTACAGTCTGGCTTGATAAGCCAAGGTTGCCACATGTCATGCAGTGAGCTCGCTCCCACAAAGTTGACTTTTGTAATCCTGTTTTAAAAGTTTTTAGCCACTTTTAGTGTGGTACATTTTAACCACCTGTGGTTTTAACTTTTTAACTACCTGTGGTTTTAAACGCAACTTTTAACGGGGCACAATTCATTTTAATGTATCTCAGTCGTGTATCGTTCACTTGAGTGACTAAGTGACTAGCCTAGCAGCAACGACAACAAACTGCTGGCATGATGGCTGTGTGTGAGTCTTCCTACCTTGTCAAAACTGAAGGATAGCATCACAGGTCTGTGGGCCGATCTCCGGGAAAAGGACAAGCTGCTCCTGGATTTCTCTTCCATCGCCTCGACTCAGGCTAAACACCTTTCACTCCTGAGATCCGCTGACTACTATCACCGGGACATGTCCACCAAAAACAACACAACTCTACCATGGTCTGGCTCCATAAACACCGAAACTCCTGCGCCTTTGACAGCTCCAACTCAACCCGAGGCTCAGTGGCTACTCCAGGGTCCTAAGCCCAAAACAACGGCGACCTCCACTGTCTGGCTGGGCCCAGCGAAGCCCCTGCGTCTCACCAGCAGAGATAGAGTAAAGACTCTGGAGAGCTCTACTCCACACAAACCTGCCCAGGAGCCCTGGACAGTGGTTCCGAAAGGAGCTCACCCACCTCCTCCTCCGCCGCCATCTTCGGACCTGCCGCTGGAGAACAGATTTGACATCCTGAGTCTGCATGAGTTTCCTCCTGTGAGCAGTGTCTCCCAGTCCCCACTGGACCACCTGACGTCCCCGTCCGGACTGGGTCCTCAACGGACCAGGCACCAGCATCCAGCCGAGCCCGGTCCCACCTGACCATCTCGGACATCTGCCTCTGGACCAGCCGGTTAGGTGTGCGTAACCAGGTGTGGTGCCCTCCTGCGGTGCTGGTCATTGCGTCCTCAATGGTCAGGCATGTGACGGTACATGGTGGTCAAACCTTCAGCCACTCCGGGGCCCGAGTGAAGGACATCACGTCAGCAGCCCTCCAGCTGGTTGCCCAGCACAGCTCTGCTTCCACTGTGGTCATAGAAGCTGGCATGACCACAGTGGAAGCAGAGCTGTGGTCATAGAAGCTGGCATGATCACGACTTTTAGCAGTTAACATGAACCTAACTCTGTAATCCTGCAAGAGTTACAGATCTTACAATGTAAACACCAACAGAGTGAATCAATAACCTCAGGCCTCTTCTCAAACACCATACACCACCCAAATCACTAACTCCACCCACTCTCAACATGGCACTTAAACACCAGGTCTCTTTTAAATAAGATATTTTTAATTAATGACCTGATTTAAGACAACATAGACTGCATGTTTTTAAGAGAAACATGGCTCAACACAGCTGCACCTGCTGCTCTCATTGAATCATCTCCACCCAACTACAGTTTTTCATGCTCTATCAGAAAAGGAAAAAGGGGAGGGGGTACAGCAACCATCCTCAAAGAGTCATTTGGTTTTAAAAACATAGATTTTGGTGATTTTACTTCTTTTGAATACAACTCTATTGTTTTTAGCAGTCCTCCTTTATTGTGTGTGTGTGTGTGTGTGTGTGTGTGTGTGTGTGTGTGTGTGTGTGTTTACAGGCCACCAAAACATTGTTCATCTTTTATTTCAGAATTTTCAGAAATACTGTCCACAGCCACACATATGACAGTATTATTATTAATAATATTTTAGGTGATTTTAATTTACATGTAGATAATCAGTCAGACCATTTTGCCTCAGAATTTTTAAATGTCTTAAGTTGTATGAATTTTAATCAACATGTTCAACAACCCACCCATAACAAAGGACACACATTAGATCTTATAATAACACATGGGCTTCCGGCCAGTATCTCCTCAGTTATCCATGTAGGTATTTCACTGGTTTTATTCAACATTTGTCTTCAGAGAGAACCGTTAGGAAACGCTATCTCAATAGTGAAGTGGCTGCAAATTTTACCTATCTTTTAATGGAAACTCCTATGGACTTTTTATCATCATCCTGTGATTTTATTGTAAATAATTTTAACAGTAAACTGAGAACAACCCTGGACAAAGTCACCCCTCCAAAAATAAAAAAGACCAATCCAAACCCAATACCTCCATGGAGAAATGAAGAAGTAAAGCAACTTAAAAGAAACTGTCGGAAAGCAGAACGCAGATGGAGAAAAAGTGAATTGACTGTTCATTATCAGATATGTCACAAACAACTCATAACTTACAATAAGGCAATTAAACGCACCAGACAAGCACATTTCTCCAAACTTATACAAGATAATCACAATAACCCCAAATTCCTTTTTACAACCATTGACCTTTTAATTAACCCAGTTTTTAGTAAGTCCGACAGTTTGCCCTCTAACTCCAGATGTGAGGAGTTTGCAGTCCACTTCAGAGACAATAGACACCATGAGAGCAAATTTACAACAACCTAAGAATTTTAGTATAGAAGAACCTCTGTGTGAGGAAACACTGGAGAAGTTTGTCCTGGTTGATGCTCAGATGCTCTATAACATCATTTCCAAATTAAAACCAGCAACTTGCATGTTAGATCCAATTCCCACATCATTTTTTAAAGAAGTTTATAGCTGTATGGATGAGCATGTTCTTTATATAGTAAACTGTTCTCTTCAGACAGGGGTTTTCCCGCAGGCACTTAAAACCACTGTGGTGAAGCCCCATCTGAAGAGAAACAATCTAGACCCATCGATTGTTAATAACTACAGACCTGTGTCAAATCTCCCCTTTTTAAGCAAAATTTTAGAGAAACTAGTTTTTAATCAGTTAAATGAGTTTTTAGATTCAAACCAATTCAAGTTCTTGAACAGTACCAATCTGGTTTTCGGGCCAATCATAGCACTGAAACGGCACTGGTAGAGGCTGTAAATGACATTAGGTCAAATATGGACACTAAAAAGGTCACAGTACTTGTCCTACCTGACTTAACTGCAGCCTTTGACACAGTAGATCTTCTTTTAGACTTCGCACTATGATTGGACTCTCTGGCACTCAATTTTCTACAGTTCAACCAGGACAAAACAGAATTTTTAGTTATTGGGTCTGAAGCACAGAGAGAGAAACTACATACAAAAAACACTGGCTCTGGAACCATGTCAAAAAGTAAAAAAATCTTGGAGTGATAATTGATGCTGATCTCAGTTTTGAGCCCCACATCAAGAATATAACAAAAACAGCATTTTATCATTTGAAAAACATTTCCAGAGTCAGGCCGTTTTTCTCTAATGCCAATGCAGAGACTCCAGTGCATGCTTTTATCACCTGTAGAATTGATTATTGTAATACTCTTCTTTCTGGTCTTCCTAAGAAGACCATTATACCATTACAACGAGTTCAAAAAGCAGCCGCTCAAGTTCTGATGAGGACCAGAATGAGAGCACACATTACTCCCATCCTAGAGTTTCTGCATTGGCTTCCTGTTAGCTTCAGAATTGATTTTAAGATTCTTCTATTAGTTTTTAAAGTTCTTAATGGTCTTGGTCCTTCTTATTTATCAGATTTGCTTTTAACCTGTTGATCTGTTCTGTACGACATCTATTGCACGTCTGTCCGTCCTGGAAGAGGGATCCCTCCTCAGTTGCTCTTCCTGAGGTTTCTACCGTTTTTTTTCCCCCGTTAAAGGGGTTTTTTTGGGGAGTTTTTCCTTATCCGCTGTGAGGGTCTTAAGGACAGAGGGATGTCGTATGCTGTAAAGCCCTGTGAGGCAAATTGTGATTTGTGATATTGGGCTTTATAAATAAAATTGATTGATTGATTGAATTGAACCTATCAGCCCTCTAGGACCCTCAGGTCCTCTGGTAGTAGACTGTTAATTATTCCAGAAGTTAGAACTAAAACCCATGGTGAGGCGTCCTTTTCTTATTACGGCCCACGTCTGTGGGTGGGAGGGGGGTTCCGGGGCATTTGTCTTTTTATTCTGTGGGGCACTTTATGATACAATTTATTGTATGAAAATGTGCTATATAAATAAAGTTTGACTGATTGATTGATTGATTGATTGATTGATTGAAAGAAGCCCTTAAAGCTAGTTTCACCTAGATGTATGAAAACTGGGAGACACATGTAACATCCCAAGACCTACAAAAAAAAATTATCTTGGAGTCATCCTCTAGACCAGGGCTTTTCAATTACAAATTCAATTGAGCTGGATTTTAAAACTAGAAAATGTCAATGGGCCACATTTTCAGCAGAAAGCAACCTATTTACTTATTTTTAGTTCATATAAATACATACATACATACACACACACCACACACACACACACACACACACACACACACACACACACATATATATATGGGTGATTCTCCAACTACGGCCATATTTGGTCAGGAAAATTTTTAGAAAATCAAACACATATTTTTTTAGAAATATTTTGATAGGTTTTGCTTCTCCATCATGTGTAGAAACACTTTCTGAATTGATTGAATGATTAAATAATATAACATTCTTGTCAGTTTAGTCCAACATTCAGAGAAAAGCATCATGTCCATTACTCCACAAGTTTTTTCAAACAAAATTACTAACATAACGCATGTTTTCGAAACATTTAACGAGATTTCACACATAGATGTACCCAAAATGTATAACTGTATTTATTTTAAGCACTTTAAATATAATATTTTTCCATTGTTTAGATGACCTTTTAACTGTTTTACTGAAGTCTTTCAAACAAGTTCTTACATGGCACAATCATGAGTTTTCCAATCCCAGAAATGAGCTGTAACCGTAACTGCAAAATTTTGTCCAGCCTGACCCCTCCCCTCCCTCCCGGTCAGGAGGAACCGCAACCCGGTGCCACAAACCTCGGGCTCCATCCCATCACCGTTGTACCTCCAGGCAGTCAGAGGCGCGCACTCGGGAGCAGCACACCCCCTCTGTGCGAGTGATCGGCACCTCCATGATCAGGCACGTGAAAGTGCACAACGGCCGCATCTTCTGCCACCCTGGTGCCCGTGTCAGTGAGGTTGCATCCTCCGTCCTCCAGCTGACTGCACGGCACAGCTCGGCCTCCACGCTGGTCCTGGAGGCTGGTATCAAGGACCTCAGGAACCAGCAGTCAGAGGTCCTCAAGCAGGACTTCATCTCCCTGGTGGACCGCCTGCTGGACACAGGGAAGCGGCTAATTATTTCCGGCCTGCTTCCCCCACCTCATTATGGTGACGTCACCACCAGCCGCCTTCGTCAGTTGCACCTGTGGCTGAAGGGATACTACTTGGCCAAAAGTATCCCTTTTGTGGACAATTTTATAGCTTTTTTAAACAGACCCCACCTTTTTAAACGGGACGGCCTCCACCCAAACCAGGAGGGATCACGGCTTTTATCAGTCAACACTGACCTGACCGTCCGATCCTGCACCACAGCCACCTCCTGACTCACTGCTCACCCACCTCCACCCTCCTCCACTACACATTGCACCACACACACTTCTCCCTCAGTAGCACCTTCTCTGCAACCGGAACACAAGGACATTCACGCCATAAAAACCATCATCACACTTAGAAAGTTGAAACCCAGGAATGTTTTTAGACCTAACCGTGTTTTTAACATCCATTTGAAAATTCATAATGAGCGCACGTTCAGCACAAACATTAAAATGGCAGTGCTGAATGTGTGCTCCCTTTTAAACAAATCTTTTATCATAAATGATTTAATTTTAGACAATAACCTAGACAGTATTCTCCTTACAGAGACATGGCTTGGCACTGACACACCTGTTGTTCTCACCAAGGCTTCCCCACCAAATTTTAACTTTTTCTATTCTATTAGGGGAGGTAAAAGAGGAGGCGGAACTGCATCAGTAACAAATACCACAATGTCCTCAAATGAAGTTTCTTTTAGCAGTTACACGTCATTTGAGCATCATGTCTTTGTTTTTAGCAGCCCTCCTATCCTTTGCATAACGGTTTACAGACCACCCCAGTACTCCACTTCTTTTATCAGTGATTTCTCTGAATTATTATCAATCATTCACTCCACCTACAACAGCATTTTAATAACTGGTGATTTTAATCTACACATTGACAACACCTCTAACCCAGTATCCAGAGAATTTTTAAACCTCTTAAACTGTTTGGATTTTAAACAACATATCACGCAGCCGACCCACAGCAGAGGGCACATTCTGGACCTGGTCATAACCTATGGCCTGTCCGTGGGTGTGTCCTCTGTTGTGGATCTGGCTGTGTCCGACCACTTTTGTGTGTTTTTTAACATCACCAGTTTTAACCAATAGGAGGCCCCGGTGAGAACAGCGAGGAAACGCTACCTAACTTCTGAAGTGGCTGCAAACTTTATCCAGATTTTACAGAGCACTCCTGCAGAGATTTTACCAGCACCCTGTGATTTTATTGTTGACAATTTTAACAACAAACTCAAGTCAACGCTGGACTCAGTGGCTCCACTTTTAACCAAAACAATTAGAACAAAACCTACACCCCCATGGAGAAATCAGGAAATCAAACAACTGAAAAGATACTGCAGGAGTGCTGAGAGAAGATGGAGAAAATCAAACCTAACACACAGTCAAACAGGCAAGAATTTCCCACTTCACAAAACTTCAAAAAACTAATCTCTGACAATAAAAACAATCCCAAATTCCTCTTCTCCACAATTGATATTTTAACAAACAGTAATTTTAACAGATCACCTAAGACAACAACCAATGCCCTTTGTGAGGACTTTGCAGACCACTTCAAAAGTAAAACCAATGACATCAGATCCAGTCTTTTATCTCAACAGATTTTAACTGTCGACACACCTGGATCATTGTTTTTACCTGAGGAAACACTGGAGAGTTTTGCCCTGGTTGATGCGAGGACACTTGGTTGAGTTTTCTCCCAAGTAAAGCCCACAACCTGCCTTTTAGACCCAATTCCCACACCGTTTTTAAAAACATTTTATGGATTCTTTGAGGAACAGCTACTATACATGGTGAATTGCTCTCTTCAGACAGGTGTCACCCCGGCCTCCTTGAAAACGGCGGTGGTGAAGCCCCTTCTGAAGAAGAGCAATTTAGACCCTAACATTTTTAATAATTATCAGCCTGTATCCAACTTACCATTTTTAACCAAAATTTAGAAAAACTGTTTTTTACCCAAGTAAATGATTTTTTTAAATACAAATAACACTTTAGAGAAGTATCAGTCTGGTTTTAGGATGAACCACAGTACCGAGACAGCCCTTTTAAAGATTTTAAAAGACATCAGGTGCAATTTAGATAACCATAAACTCACAGTCTTGGTACTAATGGATCTAACCGCCACCTTCGATACAGTAGACCATCACATTTTATTAAATAGTCTGAGGCACCTGGTCGGCTTCTCTGGTACTGTTTTTAACTGGTTCATCTCTTACCGTACTGATCGACACTTCTTTGTAAGTATGGATACATGTTCCTCAGGAACCCATGAGATAAAGTGTGGGGTCCCCCAGGGGTCAATTTTAGGTCCAGCTCTTTTTAATCTCTACATGCTTCCTCTGGGGGACGTCATCAGGAGGCACAGCACCAGCTTTCATAGTTATGCTGATGATACATAACTGTACATCGCCATGTCTCCTGATGACACAGGGCCAATTGATGCCCTTTTTAACTGCATTTTAGACATAAAGTCATGGATGGCAGCGAATTTCCTGCAGCTCAAGCAGGACCAAACAGAGGTTTTAGTCATTGGTCCTGAAGGCCAGGAGAGAAACTTTTACCAAAACTACAGGATTTTAAACCAACACAATCTGTAAAAAATCTGGGTGTGATTTTTGACTCTGAGCTCTGTTTTATTCCACATATTAAAAACATAACAAAGGCAGGTTTCTACCACCTTAAGAATATAGCCAGAGTCCGCCCGTTTCTCTCTCAGGCCAGCACGGAGGTGCGGATGCATGCTTTTATCTCCTGTAGGTTAGATTATTGTAATGCCCTGTTCTCTGGTGTTCCCAAAAAGAGGATCTCAAATCTACAATTATTACAGAATTCAGCTGCACAAGTGCTGACGAGGACCAGAGGGTGGGAGCATGTTACACCAGTTTTGAAATCGCTGCATTGGCTCCCCATGCGCTTCAGGATCGATTTTAAGGTTCTTTTATTAGTTTTTAAATGTCTTAACAGTCTTGGGCCTTCTTATTTATCTGACCTGCTTTTACCATATCAACCCTCGCGGACCCTGAGGTCCTCCGGCACCGGCCTTTTAACCATACCACAAGTTAGGACTAAAACACACAGGGAGGCAGCATTTAGTTATTATGGCCCCTGATTGTGGAACAGCCTGCCAGAGAACCTCAGAGCTGCAGAGACTGTTGATGTTTTTAAAAAGAGGCTCAAGACTTATCTCTTTAATCAGGCTTTTAGCTGATCTCTTTATTTATCTATTTTAAATTCCTTTTATAACCGATTTATTTATCTATTATCTATTTTTTTTTAATTTATTTTTTATGTTCTAACCCTTCCGCTTTTTACGTTCTTATCTCATTTAACCTTTATCTTTCGTTATTTTAGTTATAGGTTTAAGTTTTGATGCATTTTATGTCTGTTTTAGATAATTCTTACCTAGCTATTAACTCAATTTTATGAGCTAAATAGCTTTTTCTTTATTTGGTTCTTTTTATACCTTTTGCCCTTACCTTTGTAAATAAATGGCACACGTTTGTGTAACCGCCTGAGAGAAGTTGTTTCGACTCGTCCATTTAGTGACTCCTTTACAATATAATAATAGTTAATAAAATAAGGGAAACATAATCAAAAGAGCTTGGTAATCTTCTAATGCATAAAATCAACTGAGGAGACTGAATGCAGAGTAGAGCGGTGGAGAGTTAATTTGAACAAAGAGTATCCTACATTATTGTGCAATGCAAGAAAGCATCATTTGTTTATATCTTTAATGATTATCTTAATTTTCCGAACCTGGGTATGCGTGTGGGGTCCGCGTCTACTGTCCGGAGCCCATCCACCCATATCCAAGTTTCCACTAGTAAAATCTGGCCATTTCCACCACTGGTTATAAGCGATGGTCATTTTGCTTACCAGAAACATTCAGATCTGTGGTGATTTCCCTCCAGCCATCTTATTTAGGTTTTTGTAGTGAAATAAGAAGGTATCATACAGATAATTCTTAATTTCAACCTCAAGAATCAGCTGTTCCCCGTTCATTGCAGTGCTCTCAAAGCGAGCAACAAAGAAACACAGCGTCTGACAAAAGTTCAGCTCAATAGACACTTGCAGCCAATTGGAACACATCTTTCATCAGCTTCAAATCCAAAATGTTGTCATGTTGGTGCAGTGTTTTCGTGAGGGACTAACTCACTGCCATAAACAAATACAGGGTGCCGCTCTCTCCCCTCCTATCTGTACTGAAATGCGCTTTCCTTCATGATGCCGATACCGGCCTGGGCTCAGCAAAGAATTGCACACAGCTGGTAAAACACAAGTGACTCTGTGACTCCATTTATAAGTAAAATATTATAATAACCACATTGTCACGTTGCTTATTACTAGTGCGATACCAGTTGGATTTAGCACTATGATGCTGTCAGCACAGGTTGTTGATGTAGGCTTCTTTTAATTTGCCAGAATATGTCATAATGATAAATGCTGGTTCAGCTGCTTTGCATAGAATCAAACTGGTTGAAGCTCATACAACAGACTGGCAAAACCTATCCAAGTCATCCCAACTCTGCTTGTTATCCCTCTCCATCCCCGGTTCTGGAGCCAGACAACATCCTGTCCAGACCCAGACCTATAACCGATGAGTTATTGGGAATTATTAAATCCTGACAGAGCATTTCTGTTTTAATCGGTGCAGCATTTGAACCACTGGTTTATCCAACTAGGACACTCACAGACCAGTTGCATGCGTTAACTCAACAGGAAATGATCCATCCATCCATTTTCACCCCCTTATCCAGGGCCAGGTCACGGGGGCAGCAGGCTAAGCAAAGCATGTCAGATGTCCCTCTCCCCAGCAGTGCTTTCAAGCTCCTCTTGGGGAACCCCAAGGTGTTCTTAGGCCAGATGAGATACAGTGGTGGAAAAAAGTTTTCGGACACCCCATGCATTTGTGAAATATTGCATTAAGAATCACTCTTAGGTCTTCAAGTGCAATTTCTTTTAGTACAGTCACACCCAAAATACTAAATAAATCCTAAAAAAGCCATTAAAAACTTAAAATTGATTGGTTCCATAAAAATACATAAGAAATTTTGAGTATTGGGTCATTTTGGTACCAGTGATGAAGGTCGTTCTTTTTATTAAAAGACACAATTTTTTTTGCCAAGCTTCGTGTCTACATAAAGCCAGCACATTTGAAAGTTCTTCAGACACAAAAATGGCTAAAACAAGGAACCTAACGCAGGAAACACGCCTGAAGATAAAGATTCTCAGCCAGGAAGGGTACAGCTGCCGCCAGATAGCCAGGAAGTGCAGATGCAGTCCTTCAGCAGTTGGATACACTCTGCAGAAATACAGACGAACCAACAGCTTGGAAGACAAACCAAGATCTGGGCGTCCAAGGGTTTCTTCAGCAAGAAATGACCGCATCCTGATCCGCACGTGCAGGCAAAACCACCGAATGACATCACAGAGGCTTCAGCAGCAGTGGTCAAACCAAACTGGTGTCCAGTGTTCCACCCGCACTGTACGTGGCCGACTTTTAGATCATGGCTTAAGATCCTACAAGGCTATCAAGAAGCCCCTGATCAATGAGAGACAGAGGTTAGCCCGTCGTTGGGCCCAGGCACACAAGAACTGGACAGCCAGGAATTGGAAGAAGATTTTGTGGTCAGATGAGTCCAGTTTCCAGCTTTGTCTTCCTCCTACTAATGTGAGGGTACGCAGAAGGCCAGGCAAAGCATTATCTCCAGCATGTACAGTACCTACTGTCAAGCATGGTGGAGGCAGTATCATGAGTGCTGCCTGTGTCGGTCATCTCACTGTCTGTGATGGCACATTGAACTCTACCAAGTATTGTACCATTCTCGAAACCCACATGCTCCCTTCTGCGTGTGCACTGTTCCGTCGAGGTAAAAACTGGATGTTTCAACAAGACATTGCCCCTTGTCACACATCCAAGGCCAGTAGAACTTGGCTGCAGGAGCACAGTATCCAGGTCTTAGAGTGGCCAGCTCAATCCCCGGACATGAGCCCCATTGAAAATCTGTGGTGGATGATCAAAAGGTCTGTTTCAAAGCATAAACCAAAGAATTTAGAAGAATTAAAAGCAGTAATTCAAGAAGAATGGGACAAGATTACCCCTCAACAGTGTGAAAGGCTCGTGGGGAACATGCCAGCCAGGATTAGAGCTCTACTACGTGCCAATGGCAGGACTACTAAATATTAATTTGATGATGTGATGGTTTATTTATTTTTTGTTCAGTTTTGAACACATTCTCTGTTATTTGTTGACTTTGATACCGACAATGTTGAGAACTGACATATTGAAACTGGCAAGAATTTAGTTTTGTTAGTTTTTCTTGTAAACAATAAACAAAAAAAATATAATATAATTTGTATTTGTTTGTATCTGTCTAATGCAGCCACACCTTTTGAAACACAAAAAAGATTTTTCCACAAATATTTCATGATAATATTTGAGATTGTGTAAAATTTTAAGGGTGTCCGAAAACTTTTTTCCACCACTGTATGTAATCCCTCTACCGTGTTCTGGGTCTGCCCTGGGGAATCCTACCAGTAGGATGTGCCCAAAACACCTCCAGCAGGAGGCGCCCAGGAAGCATCCTGATCAGATGCCTAAACCATCTCAACTTACCCCTTTCAACGCAAAGGAGCAGTGACTCTACTCCGAACTCCCTCTGGATGTCTGAGCTCCTTACCCTATCTCTAAGACTGAGCCCAGACACCCTTTCGAGGAAACTTATTTCGGCTGCTTGTATTCACAATCTCATTCTTTCACTCATTACCCAGAGCTCATGACCATAGGTGAGGGTTGAGATGTAGATGGACCAGTAAATCAAAAGCTTCACCTTCTGGCTCAGCTCCCTCTTCACCTTGACGGTCCAACGCAATGCCTGCATCACTGCAGAAGCTGTACTAAACCGCAGAACCATCTCACATTCCATTCTACCCTCATTTATGAATAAGACCTTAAGATACTTGAACTCCCTTACTTGAGGCAGTAACTCTCTCCAAACTCGGGGGGGGCAATCCACTGGTTTCCAGCGGAGAACAATGGCCTTAGATTTGGAGGTGCTGACTCTCATCCTGATAGCTTCACACTTGGCAGCAAACCACCCTAGTGCACGCTGTAGGTCACGTTGTGATGGAGCCAACTTAACCATATCATTTGCAAAAAGCAGAGATGCAATTTTGAGGTCCCCAAATCGGACCCCTTCCTCCGCTGCACCTCGAGATCCTGTCCATGAATATCACAAACAGGATCGGTGAAAAGGGATAACCCTGGCGGAGGCCAACACCCACTGAAACGTTTGACTTTATGCCGAGTATGTGGACACAGCTCACACATTGGTAATACAGGGACCACCACCCACTGTGCTCACAATAAATGAATAACGAAATAAATTCATATCTAGATAACTTCTTTCAAATAATTTCTCTTTACTTCATTTGGGAGCATTTTTCTAAAATGATTGATCAAATCAAATCAAATCAACTTTATTTATATAGCACTTTTCATACGACAGTAAAACAAAGTGCCTCACAGAGGTTAAAAACAACAAAGATCCAAAACAGAAAACAAAAAGAAAAGAGAAAACCCAACCCTCCCACCCCACATAGAGATACATAAATATACACATACACATACGCACACACACACATACACACACACACACACACATTTTTGACTAAATGCATAGCATATTAAAACCGAAATTATCCCAAAAAAAGCATCACTACTAATGAATTGGTTAAATGTATTGAATAACTTTGAAATCCCCCCCCCCCATCCTAATGAATTATAAATTAAAAAAATCAACTATGAAAACAATTTCCTAGTTTTTATTTCATAGAAATTGTAATATATTCATTTGTAGCCAACTAATTAATTGGTAGCCTGCTGGAAGATATAGGCTCACGCACAGCAGCTCGTGACGTATTTTCCGGTGTAGCATCAGGCTGCAGATGACTGAAAAATGGAGCCGTCCCAGTTATTTTTGAATGGAATAACTTTACTCTGCCTGTCCCTTGGCCCGGAGTTTGGCAAAGGACAGAGCGACAAAACACGGGCTTAAACCAAATTGAGGACACCCAATGAATGTAACGTCACATTACCCAGACCACGACTACTGCTCCGCTTCTGAACCTGCTGCTCTTGATCTCACCCTGGACAACACAGAGGATGACCGCGCTGAAACACAGAGCCTCCATAAACAACTGGAGAAAATGGTCATCAGTAACAAGTTCGGGCTGGAGCGGTTTGCTGCTTCAGATGATGATATAAGGTTTTACACAAGGTAAGCTAAAATGTCAACAGTGTTTGTCAGGTTTATATTAAAGTATTTATTCTGTAAACACTAGCATTGACTAAGCAATTTTGTGTATCCCTTTTTTATTTACTGCCCTAATATCTCATTTTAATATTACAAAATTACAACTATGATGCTGTCCATGTGCTGAACGGTTTGTGCATCAGAGTAGTTCAGAAAAACATCTGGCAGGTGAGCCTTCACTTTCTCCTCAGACAGCCAAATGCCCACAGAAAAAAAAAAAAAAAAACAGAAAAACTCATCAATGGGCTGAAGAGACTGTAAAAGGAAGAAAATACAGTGTATTTTATATATTTTTATTACTCATTACACAGATGGACCATAACTGACATAACTAATTATGTAAAGATGTCAACCATATTATCACCATTTTATTGCTGCTGTTTACATTCAATCTGATGAAAATTCATAAAATGATCTACAGAATCATTTCAGCAGTGTATACATTCATATATCTAAGTAACTGTGTTGCTTTACTTTGTTTTGCCTGATATTTTATCCTATTATACTCTAATTATTTGTATGTTGTATAACCTAGTGTGTAGCATGACATATAATGATAATAATGATAATAATAATAATAATAATAATAACCTTTATATCTTGATCATATCTGCATTTACATATGCCCCATAGGTTTGCGAGTCACGCCCACCTGATGGCCTTTTGCAAGCAGATAGAGCCAGCAACACACAAGATTGTGCGTGTGACAAGAGCTCGGACTTAGGGTTGGGATCCGGATCCGGTTCTTTGTTGGAACCGGGTCCAAAGTTCCGGTCACATTTGGCGTAACGGTTCCTGCAAATGATTCCTAGATTGTAAAAACAACAACAACAAAAAAAAAAACAAAACACGTCACTAATCACTAAAGCACTGAGTTTGTGTCACACAGTTGTCATGGTTACCAGGCTATTTAATAGGCCGGACGTGCGCCGGGTGCTCAGCGGAGAGGGAGACCTCCATGTTTGAGACGGGAGCGGGCGGCGGGAGTGGGCGGCTGGAGGTCCGACACTTCCAGCAAGGGGAGCAGTAGAAATATAATGGATGAAGGCGGCACGGTGGTGTGGTGGTTAGCACTCTCGACTCACAGCAAGAGGGTTGCCGGTTCGATCCCGGGCGTGGGAGCCCTTCTGTGTGGAGTTTGCATGTTCTCCCCGTGTCAGCGTGGGTTCTCTCCGGGCACTCCGGCTTCCTCCCACAGTCCAAAGACATGCAGATTGGGGACTAGGTTAATTGATAACTCTAAATTGTCCGTAGGTATGAATGTGAGCGTGAATGGTTGTTTGTCTCTATGTGTCAGCCCTGCGATAGTCTCGCTCGATGTCAGCTGGGATAGGCTCCAGCCCCCCCGTGACCCTTAAGAGGATGAAGCGGTTAGAAGATGAAGATAAAATAGGAGACACCTGTCTCCATCTTTTATTTAATTTTCAACGTTTAATCAAGGCAGAGGCTGGCGGCGGGAGGTCCGCTTCCAGCGAGGGGAGAGATAGAAACAAACAACCAATGTGTGTGTGTTATGTTCTGTTGTTGTCACGTAAATAACAGTGCCCAAGCATGAATGCATAATAAGTATTTTTTATTACATTGCTGTGGTTAATTTTACTAGTATTACTGTAGAAATCAGAGAATCACTTTTTGTTGTTATATATTCTCAGGGAGATGACACAAGCTCTAAATCTGAAATACACACCACACACAAATGTGTATTTTCATCTAATTGTACTGTGCAACAGTTAGAATAAAGTTTTTGTATTTGTATGATTGCATTTGTGTTTATTATATACTTGTTTAAGTATAGCAAGTATACTATATGTATTTTCTGCCTTTTACAATCTCTTCAGCCCATTGATGAGTTTTTCCTGTTTATGACCTATCTGTCCTTGGGTCTGATGCAGAGAGATCTGGCCCATCAGTGACAAAGAGATCCTGAAGCAGTCTGGCATTGTGTCTCTCCTCAAACCAACAGCAGCCATCATGGTGGACAAGGGTTTCCTTGTGGAGGACTGTGTCCCCTGCAAGGTCCACATACCTGCCTTTCTCTCCAAGAGCGCACAACTGACTGGGCCGGAGGTCAGGGAGACACACTCTATTGCAAAACTGAGAGTGCATGTTGAGCGGCTCATTCGAAGGGTGAAGGAGCACAAAATATTCAGCACAGTCATCTCTCTTTCAATCACAGGCAGCATCAATCAACTGTACGCAGTGGCATGTCTCTTGGTTAACTACCAAAATGGACCCTTAGTCAAATCCTGGGCAAGCAAGTAAAGATACTGTAGAAGCACCACATGGAATATGTTTCCCTCTTCAGTTTTCAGAGATAGTGATAGAATGCCAAAAGTATCTACTTTTTTTCTTTTGGAGGTCTGCAGCATCATTAATGTTTTGGGGCATAGAAAAAATCTCACCCTCTCTTAGAGGTGGTGAAATCATCAACTCACAGGATTCACAGCAAGTTCACACCTTAACACAGTGGAGACCTTTGGCCTAAATAAAGAACTGAATTTGTTGTGTTTCCTCTGACTTGTTCTACCTGACAGACTTTTGTACTTTTGGTACTCTTTGCAGTTTTAAGAGAGGTCTGTGTTCTTTTGTTTCTGACATAGTTAGACCTTTGATATAAATGACTTAGTGAATTTGTCATGTTTCCTCTAATTCATCACACTTGACGGATGTTTGTACTTGTACTCGTGTTTATGTCATTTTCTGAAAGCTCGGAGTTCACCAGTCATGTACACAACTCGTGAACTTGGATATTTCAGAAATTACCACTACAGACTCTACTGTGAATCCCACAAGAGGGTCAATGTCAGTTATTTTCTCAATTAATTGATGTGTTGTTTGGTCAATAAAATGTTGAAAAATGCAGTGTTTCTCAAAGCAAAGATGACGTCCTCAATGTCTTGTTTGGTCCACAACACCAAGATATTCAGTTTACTGTCACAGAGGAGCAAAGAAACCAGAAAATATTCACAGTTAACAAGCTGAAACCAGAAAATCCTCAGAGTAAACATTTGAAACCAGAAAATATTTACATTTACACAGAAGCTGAATTCAGAGAATTTACTTTTCTTTTTCTTAAAAACTACTAAAAATGACTAGTCATTTATTAAAATAGTTGGCAATTAATTTAGTAATCGATTAACCCTATGGGCCCGACGCATAGTGCTTTCAAATTCACACCTGTTCTTCTCTATTGATTTTCTCCGCGACCGTGCGTCATAGCAAGAAGCCACGCATATCACGTGAAATAGCGGAATTGTAGCTTTCCAATGTTTTCACAACGAAAAAAAATAAAATGATAAAGTTACACTAAAATCATGAATAACAACTTTCATACAGCTTTGCACACACATTACTCTTGGATGGATTACTCACGAATGCAGGCTCGCACAGAAATGCCACACATATCACATGAAAGCGCAGGGGCAGAGCTTTCCAATGATACCACACACATCATTGTGCTGTCATCCCATCACGCTATAAATCCAGATCAATTGTCTACGAAATAAAAACCTGACGAATTTCTTTACAATCCATCTTGTTATCAGTGACTTCATATAGTGAGGAATATCGTATCTTACCACGTCTTAAGCAGCGTTCACACCGGGCGTGAGACATCGCGCGTAACGCGTGAGTTTAGACGCCAGACCATTTTGTTAATTCGCGTTATCGCGTCAGTCACGTGAGTAGCGAGCCCGCCCATTTTCACTAGATAACAACATCTTGCCCGCTATTCTCTCCTCAACCATGGCTGAGATAACCACCATTGCTACGTTGTACCTGCTCTGGAAGTCCCAGATGCATCAGAGGGCCAAACACCGTCGTTTTTGGGTTAACCCTATTCTGCAGCTCGGTGAGTTTCACCACCTCCTCCAGGAGCTCCGTCTGGATGATTGCCGCTTTCAGCGGTACTTCAGGCTGACTGGGGCCCAGTTTGAGGACCTGTAGGCGAGGGTTGGTGCCAGGATCTCCCGGCAGGACACCAACTACAGGCGCTCCATTTCAGCTGCAGAGCGCCTGTCCATCTGTCTCGGTGAGTAGCAGTTTATTGTTGTGTCAAAATCAGTAAATATTCACTGTATCTAGCAAGTCATACGTCGGCTTATCTGACACTATAGTGGTATGAACCCACATTTTGCTGTGATTCAATTTCAATAAATGGATCAAAAGTATAATAATGTAATAATGGCATAGTATAATGATAATCTTTATTTGTATAGCACCTGTCATACACGAAATGCAGCTCAAAGTGCTTTACAACAAAAAAATTACATGCACTGTGTGCTTCACTTTAAAAATAGACATAAAATGAACAAAAAACATGTTAAAAACGTAATGTTACATAAAATTACACACACACACACACACACACACACACACACACACATACAGTATATAAGATAACAGCATGTAAAAGGCTGATGAAATTATTAGTCTACTTCATGATGTCGATTTATGAAGAGTCTGAATTCATGTGCAATTTGTACAATTTATGTGTAAATCCTAGATCTTGACCTGCTTGTCATGCATTTCAATAGAAGATTAGCTCATTTTATCCACTGCAATAATGTAATAGCATAAATACTTGAGTACTTTCACCTGTTCAGCCATATCAATAAAATAGTACAAGTAACAACAGATCTGATATAGACTGCCACCTACATTCACTTCAACTCAGCTAAATTTAATGTTTTCTTCTATGCTGCAGATACCTGGCCACTGGTGACTCCTTCATGACCATTGCGAACAGCTTCCACGTTGGGGTCTCCACTGTTTCTCTGATTGTCCCAGCTGTAGTCACAGCTATTTGGGATTGCCTCGTGGAGGAGTTCATGGCTGTGCCCACCACAGAGGAGTGGAGGTCCATCGCAGAGGGGTTTGAGGAGCGGTGGAATTTTCCTCTCTGCTGTGGCGCTGTGGATGGGAAGCATGTGGTCCTGAAAGCCCCTGCACTACAACTACAAGGGGACATTCTCGATAGTCCTCCTTGCTGTTGTGGATTCCTGATACTGCTTCAGAGTGATTGATGTTGGGGGCTACGGCAGGACCAGTGATGGCGGTATCCTGGCCAACTCAACCTTTGGTTGAGCGCTTCGCTCCGGTACCCTCCAGCTGCCTGCTGACCAGCTGTTACCAGGAGCTGACCACAGGGGACCCCAGCCACATATGTTTGTCGCGGATGAGGCCTTTCCACTCTGGAGAAATCTCATGAGGCCATTCCCTGGGCGCACACTTACCAGAGACCGGCGGATCCACAACTACCGTCTGTCCCAGGCACGGCTGGTGGTGGAGAATGCCTTTGGGATCCTTGCATCCCAGTGGCGGATGTACCGGCGTGCCATGGAGCTCTAGCTCGACATTGCAGAGAAGTGTATGAAGGCGACCTGTGTCCTGCACAACTTCCTGCGGAACACGACCCCAGCGCCTGCAATGAGGGGGAGGATCTCCAATGGTGTGGTGGAGCCTCTGCCAGGTCTGGGAAGACTGGCTGTGAACAACTCGGCAAGAGAGGCCATCAGGGTTCGGGAGACCTTCGCAGCTTACTTCTTGGCAGAGGGAACAGTACCGTGGCAGGCCAACGTCTAGTGTGCAAGCACTCACAAAATGGCTCTTTTAAGAGCCACCTACACATTACTACTGAGCAAACATCCTGCAATATCTATTTACTTTTGTGTACTTTATATTAAAAGCTTCTGCACAGCTGGAAATCAGATGAGAATTGTTTCTGTAGGAAAGAAGACAAAAGACAGCTGAGGTAGATTTTTTTTTAATATATAGAATTATATAGAAATTTTAAAATATAAAACATATAAAGTTAACATATATACAAATAATGTGTCTACTCTACAGAGAACAAAAAGGAGCAGGCTTGGGTGAACAATTTGAAATGGAGGCCTCAGGAACACCTATTTTTGAAAAACTGAAAAGCGTGGTTCGTTCCCTGCAGAGATTGTTGCGCCATTAGCTAAAAAAGCTACTCACTTAGATCAAAATTTAGCACAACAGGGCTGGCTTCAAAAATTAATTTGTGTATGTGAAATTTCACATACTCCTTCCGCTGGGGCGACAATCTCTGCAGGGAAGGAACCAGGCTGAGGAGGAACATTTCATCCTCCGAGGGAGGTTGATGAGGAGGAGCAGGTGGACCTGGCTGCGGCTGCCTCGTGAGGGCCTCCAGGAGCAGCTCCTCGATTTGGCTCTGCCTGGTCTCTCCGTCCTCCCTCCCTCTCTTCCTGGCCCTCCTTGTCACTGTGTGAAATGGAAACATATTTTTTGTAAACATAAACTGCTGTGTCCAATCAATTCAATAGGTCTAAGTTACACAATATCTAAGTGAATATTTGTTAAAATATTGAAATTAGGCAACAGACAAAAAAGATATGAGTCAAACTGAAAGTAACTTTGAAAGGTACTTTTTATAGTGAAAAACACCATGCAAAAATTATACTCATACCGAGGGTGCTCTCCCTCGTGCAGCAGCAGGGGCAGTGGCAGGGCCAGAAGAAGAGCCAGAAGCAGCGCCGTCAACGGGAGAGGCAGCAGGAGCAGCTTCAGTGTCATTGCCGCTGGGAGAGTCTTGTGCTTGGTGGTCTGTAGTAGTGACAAAGGTATCTTTAGTTTTTTTGTTTACATTTTAATTGTCTCAATCATTCTAGCTTTCACTGTCAATTACAGCACATAAAGCATTTTACAAATGCACCCATATTAATACATCATACAGTTCCAGCCATGGTAATATCTAGCTCCATAACCCTTTAATGCAGTGAACCCTTCATGTAAAGAAAGGAATGATCCCTGACGTCCATTCAATATCCAAGTGTTTTAATTTCAGGTTTTGTAGGTGAGAATACGTATTAGTTATCCATCGACACAGAAATCTCTTCTATAAGTTTGCAGTGCTTTATCTGTGTGCATCTTCATCTGTCAACAAACCTCCGGACTCAATCCCTGAGGGGTCTGCTGCCTCTCCCTGGTCCTTGACCGGCCCTGCTTCCGACTCTCTGTACCCTGCGGCCCTATCCTCGACCCCCCGACCCATGTGTAGAGTACTTCCACCTCTTCACTGGCCCTGCCACTGCCCCGCTCTTTTTCTCTGTCTCCTTCCTCCGTTCCTTTAAATAAGTGTCCCTGAGGCTCTTCCATTTTTCCATTTCTTTCGACATTGATCCACTGACAAAAAACACAATTGGTAACAGACAAGTACGTTATGGCGGGGACGCCGGCAGTGCTAACTGGAGCTAAGCTAGTGCTAATGTTAACGTTCATAGTACAACCATTTTCCAAATTTCGCGTCTATCGCATCCATTGTGTCCATCGCGCCGTGCTTGACGCGTCCATCATGCCGCCTGGCGCGAATTCGCGTCTAATCGCGTCTTTGCATTGACTTTGTATGTAATCTTGACGCGCGAATTTGCGAATTCGCAAATTCGCTCTCAGTGTGAACGCCCCTTTAGGCTTGCGTGTGTTTCTCCCTGTCTCTCCACATTTGTAGTCTGGCTTTCAAGATGCAAATATTTCCATATTGTCCAGTTGACACTCGTCAAACTTTGTATGACAAGACCAGCCACTTCACCTTTGCGCACCCAGACAACTGTAGCCTAATTATGCATGCATGACAGGGCCGTAGTCACCATATACATTGAGGTGGACATGCCCCCCCCCCCCATGCCCAAAATGCCCCCCCAGTATATAATTGAAACTGAAAAACAACAACAAACTTTGTTTACTGCAAACAAAGTGGCAAATATTATCTTGGAGGACATCATTGCACTTGGTTGACTATTTTTCTATGATCTTAGATGTAAATATTGCATGTTTCTTTCAGATAAAACACATTTTTGACTCGTGAATGAGTCAATGGAATTTCTTGCAATAATGAAAAAATACTGGCAATCATGTCTGCCTGGCACAAACCACATGTTTTGGACAGCTGTGAAGTGACAGAATGTCCCACCATCATGGTTCTTATATTGCCAGATTCCAGAGAGTCTCCCCTCTTCATATATGGCAGAATATGTCAACTTTCAACTTGCTATGGTGAGATACATGTCAAAATGTAAGAATTTAGTAACCCAGATTTGTTTTTTTCATTGATATAAAAATTAATATAAAATACAGGCACATAGAAGGACATGAAATGATGGCAAATCTGGTTAGCACAGATTGTCCTGAAAAAAAAAACAAGATATAGCATGTGTATGTAGCCTTTAGAATGACTGTGATATGAGTTTAAAAGTAAAGGCAGTAAAAATACCCCAAAAACACCTAGGGCCCATAGGGTTAATAATTGTTTCCGCTCTATTTACAATATTAAACATGTATTACTTGTTTGTTCATTCAATGTTGTGAAACAAATACTCCAATGTAATCAAATTAACTGACAATTAAATGACTGAAACTTTATAATGGTGTGCATGAATTCATTTCCTCAGTTAGATCTCCTCAGTTACTGGTGCATAGAGAGGTATTTTGGCAGATATGCATAAAAGAAAAAGAAATCACACCTCTCTCTCAGGGTGTTTAAGACAGTTGCGTCTCTGTAAATGCGCTGCACTAGCATGTCATCATGGGCATAGCTAACAAAATCACACCATTCCATACCAGTGATCGGCAACTGCCCCTGCACTTGCCAATAATAAGAATGGCTTTCCTTCAGTTTGTGTGTACCATGCTCAGCTCTGAGGTACTTGCAGTCAATGTAGCTTAGTGCATTTGGGCATTTCATTTCAACTAACTCAAATGATGGTCTCTCAAGTGGGTCATACACCAGCCCATCAGGGGATGCACCCAGCCAAGGTGCATCAGGATGAATCACTAGTCCACATTTTCTCAAGTTCAGATTTTTCAGAGTTGCATAGTCCCTTAAGGCTTCTGTCTCCAGGTCCAATCCTCTCTTCATGAGTGCTGTTTGACGTGTCCCTTGGATGATCCTCTCTGCTAGGTTTTCTGCTGCACTTGGCCCTCGAGTTGAAGCTGTCACCCTCTCCTTACTCAATGAATGCCACACATGTGCTGCACTTTGGCACCCTGTTGCTTCTTCAGTCTTGTGTGACTGTAGCAAAGTCACAGACAGCGATTTCAGATGCAGCTGCTCTTGATTTGTTGGCACATATGTACAGTCTGTTGGCTTTAAATGGTAGTCTTCTTGTGGCACTTTTGGAAATGGCGGGGATGGATGCTGGTATGAGAGGATGCTGATATGAGAGGATGCTGCCAGCCTGTACCAAAGATGGAGTCCACAAGCGGTTTGTCAGGTGAGATATCCATCGTGCAGATTAGTGGAAGAGAGTCTGGGTTAAAGTCAGCACAGGCAGTGTTTGGGTAAAGGGTTGCTGGATTTGGCAGCTCACCACTGTAGCCTTTGTATAGTGCAGATCTGGAATAACATTATCAGAGAATCAGTAACCATTTTTGGAACACGGTGTAGCGTAGTGTGCCTGTTTACACAGACTTTGGATACCTAATTCCACTTGATGAAGTAGCACCCAGTTTGGGCTTCACAACCACCATGGCATCCACAGGTCCCGGCTTCATTCTCTATTTACAGTGATTGATGGTATTAATAAACAGATTGTAGTAATCAAACAGTATGCCAGATATTTAAATGATACAAACCATTGTTCGAGGTTTATGCCACTTATGTTCCGTCTCAGTGCATGAAAGGACAGGTGGGACAACAGACATGCCACATTCAGAGTAATGGGCTGTCTGATACAGCAAAGCTACCAAATGGTTGCACACCACGCTCCCAGCCACACAAGAGCAGAAGCTGTTAACCAGTACAACGGGATCTGAATCACGTAAAGTAATCTGAAATAAACAAAAACAAAAACTGTGAATGAACCTAAAAAACTCATCAAGTAAATCTGCTACAGAGCAATAAAGCTGGAAAAGGGAAAGGTGACAGGACAGTTTTGTGGTGGAACATAAGTTTAAAAGATAGCTGAGTGAGCAAAATGTCACCATCGTTTCTGCATTTGCAAATCATCACATTTAGGGTAAAACAGAATTACATAAAAGCCTTATCCAGAGTCCACAATTATATTACCTAAATTAACCTTTTGTTTACAGTTTTACAGACTGAGTATAAACCATCTGAACTTCTTCATTCAGCTATCCTGTAACTGCATGACCACTGTTCCAGCTGGATTTTGTTGTTGTCCATCATGAATATCATTGCATTACAGTTTTTTATTCTTTTCTGTGTATCATCATCTCCTCTACTAGCTAAGGTTCCCTCTTTGACTGTATAATTGGCCCAGCTGAAACATGGTAGAACAATAAAAATCCAGAACATGAACACAACAGAACTTTGAACGCAACATTTTTCACTAATCCTACTCTCAGCTGATGTGGTGTCTCTGCTTTCTTCATAGAGCAGTAGCAGTTAGCTCTAACAGAGATCTCATTTGTAGCCCTGTTTTTACCTGACACTCTAAGACAAAAATATAAACACGTACATTAAAAGGGGGACAGTACTATTAAAATGATTAAGGTGATGCAATTCACGCAATTCGTATGGGTGGCCTCAACTTAGAAAGCTGCTGGATAGATCATGAAGAGAACAGCCTGGCATTAGCCCAAGTAGCAACGGTTAGCTAGTATTCGCTACTTACCAGGGGCGAAAATCCCATTTCATAGTTGGGGGGGGACAATAAACAGTAAAATTTTAGAGAATAATTCTAGGGGGGGGGACAAGAAGTTGTAGCCTGTCTTTTATACTGCATCTTTTACCGCAATTTGACACTTTAATCTTCTCTCTATCTCTCCAACAGGCAGAGTGAAAATCTATACTTCTACTACTACTGCTGTGAGATCTGCCGCTGCGCACCTCACAACCGTGCATAATAGTTGCGCGTAATGACCACTCCTCGTCGGTTAAACTGCACGTCTTTAATGTTTGAGCCTACAGACAGGTACCCATTAGCTACGAGCTGCTCCGCCACTGACTGCTCTTGTCCTGTCCTCTCCTGTCCTCTCTGACCATCACTAAACTCTGAGCTTAATCATTAGCTTTTAGCTTAGCAGCACTTGTAATTGAGTAGGCTTTTGAACAATGCAGAAGAAATGGGTAACACTTTACAATAAAGTACACAAAATTACAGCAGTTACTGAGGAACTAATGAGGAACAAATGAGGAACAAATGAGTAGTTACTGAGGAACTAATGAGGAACAAATGAGGAACAAATGAGTAGTTACTGAGGAACTAATGAGGAACAAATGACTAGTTACTGAGGAACTAAGCTACATAAAATTAGAGTAGTTACTGGGGAACTAATGAGGAACGAATGAGGAACTAATGAGAAACTAATGAGGAACTAATGAGGAATGAATGAGTAGTTACTGAGGAACTAAGGTACATAAAATTAGAGGAGTTACTGAGGAACGAATGAGGAACTAATGATAAACTAACTATTAGTTAATGGTCAGTTCTTCAGTAAGCCCTGATCAAATTTCAGAGGAGTAGTTACTGAGGAACTAATGAGGCACTATTTATTAGTTAATGGTAAATGGTAATGGTAAATGGACCTGCATTTGTATAGCGCCTTTCTAGTTGTCTAGTGACCACTCAAAGCGCTTTTTACACTACGAGTCACGTTCACCCATTCACACACACATTCATACACTGGTGGCTACCATACAAGGTGCCACCTGCTACTCAGTTTTAATCACACACTGATGGAACAGCCCTTGGGAGCAATTTGGGGTTCAGTATCTTGCTCAAGGATACTTTGACATGCAGCCTGGAGGAGCCCGGGATCAAACCGCTGATCTTTCGATTGGTGGATCAATTCACAACTTTATTTAAGACAGGAAGTTTACAGAATGCAGATTTTCAACATTACACATATATGTCATATATGACATATGCCATATTAAAATGATCACAAATATTAATGGTGTTGATTGCCTTTTGATAAAGGGAAAATTTAATGGAATCGATGTAACGAAAGCAGGGGCGTCGTTTCAGCAAAAGCTAAGGTATGGCAATATGACATGACGTCACAGAGCTATTGATGATGGAGTTTCAAAAATATGAACTTATATAAACCTTCACTTTGGTCTTTAACCTGTCAGAAATACATACTATGCTACTGAAAACTGTTTCAAAGGACATGAAGCTGTTTCTCACATTCATAATACCTCATGTCTGCATGTAATGCACGACTTGGTGAGAGCAGTGAAAACACTGGACCTATTTCGGCACATATTTCAGCACCACAGACAGCGAGCGGACGTTTAATTATCATTAGTCAGGTGTTTAACTTCACAGAAAATAAAGAAAATAAATTAATTACAAGCTCATTTCTAGAAGATAACCAAGGGGTCTGGTGTATGAAACACAGTAAAACAAAGGCCAATTTGATACAATACTGTATAGGCCAATTTATTGGAGTGTCTCCAGAGACCAAAAATACAAGCTTAACATGCCGACATGAAGAAAAAAACACCACATACAATCAGACAGGCTTCAAGACATCATTTAGACAGGCTGTCTACAGCAGCAGAGCAAAATGCTTTTACAACACATAGACACCGTATTTTTCCAAATAGTAGCCCGGGAGTTTATTTCACAAAATCGATTTTGACCCCAGGCGTTTAAAAGAACCAGGGGCTATTTGCTCAAGGCTTTTATTGTATTTTTTTGCACCAACCTGCACCAGGCTGTTATTTGGTTACAGTTCCTGTCCAGTATGTTTTTTAGTGCAAAAATACTGTGTAATGTAGGGGGGAGTTCATGTACAAAAATCTCTTAACATTTAGAGTGGGTCATTTTTTTCGTGTACACGGGTTTCACCGCTGGGTGGTGCTATTGCATTATACCAGTAAAGCCCCAGTTATCCGAATACCAACCGAACGGGCCATTTAACCAACAGTTACAGGCCGCCACACCGAAATATCGCCATCCCGACGGTCTGCCATCCCGAATTCTGGTCCTTGAGTCCTGACAGTATGCTATGGCGAGATTGTAGAAGCTGTATTTCCCATGCATGTCAGCGATTTTCACCGGGGACGCACATGATTAATTCAGGCTGACATTACCTGTTTTTCAGCGAACTCTTCTGGTAATTTTATTAAAAGGCATGGCATATAGGTCCACAGTAGCTTATTATTATTATTATTATTATTATTATTATTGGGTCTTATAAGAGTGGACTACAATGAGTACCGGGCCATCAAATCACAGCATCCACAGTGAGAGGACATGGAATTGTGTGCGCTTTTACGCACGCGGGCCAAGGCGATTACGGATATTTGATGTGGGAAAGATGTAGCCAGATGTATTACCTGTTTTAGATATGTGGCTGTCTGTCCGTCCGTCCGTCCGTCTGTAGCACGAGTCATGTGCACCACTTCACCACCGACCCGTGCGTAAAAGCACAAACAGTCCCTCAAGGAGGGACAGCCATGAGGCAATGAATGAGGAAATAATCGCCTGGGCGTTTAATCGGACTGGTGTTTAATACGCAAAATGGGGTCAAACCCCCGGCGGCTATTGCCACCGGGCAACTATTTGGAAATATACAGTAACTCACATAACTCATAACTTGCGGAGGAGTGAAGTGGCGAACAATTTGATTCAGTAACACTCGTATTCACTGATGAGCATATTATTGACCTATTTAAGTGCAATACAATGAAGACAACTAGCCAGTGCGCCTCGAGTAAGATGACTACAGAACCTCTCTCTTTTTTTCCTCCTGATTCCAAGGTATGGCAGCTGCCATACCTCGACATACCTAAATGAGGCCTATGAACAAAAGCAACAAAAGAAGGTTTTCTATGTGTAAACTTACATTTGTGAATGTGAAATCTTGCCAAAGTAAGATTAGATTAATAATAAATCTTTCATTGGGTTTTGCCATATTTCTGTTAAAGTCAAAAAGTCCAAACAGCACATCCCTCCAAAACAGCTTAAATTCTTTTTCAATATTGTTCGCAATAAAATTACAAAAATATCACTCCAGAGTCTTTTGACAATGGGGCAGTGCCAGAATAAATGAGTAACAGTTTCAAGCGTTAGGTGTAGTCTTTGTAGTGTGTTCTAATGCAACTGACACAGGGCGATGTGAGGTGACGTAGACAACACAACAGTTGGCTTTCGTTGCCGCTAGTTCTTTGATGTCGGTTTGGTGTGTCAGCACCTTGTACAGAATAACATGGATGATCATATTAATGTATATGTGGTCTGAAAATAATGAATATAATGAATCAAACCCTTCTCAAGAATCCTGCTGTCTGTGATTTTTTTTTTGTTAAGGAACTAATTGTAACGATGATGATGAAGTAATGAAAGACTACTCATTATATGTCACTTCAGGACATAAAAAGGTTAACTAATGGACAGGTTATTGAGTAATGATTCTGTACTGATGAAGTAACTAGTTCACTAATTATTAAGTCGTGATTAACTCCTCTATGAAATTTGATCATGAGTTAATGAAGAACTGACCATTAACTAATAGTTTGTTCATCATTAGTTCCTCAGTAACTACTCCTCTGAAATTTGATCAGGGGTTACTGAAGAACTGACCATTAACTAATAGTTAGTTCGTCATTAGTTCCTCAATTGTTCCTCAGTAACTATTCTAATTTTGTGTAGCTTAGTTCCTCAGTAACTACTCATTCGTTCCTCTGCCATTCTGCCATCCTGCCGTTTTCTTCCACTTTCAATCTCACGGACTGGATGTGGATGGGCGGCCTTATGTCAAACGCGGAAGTGATGCGTGCATAGAGCCTATTGCAGTCCATGCCTTCAGGAGAGAGCGCATCAGAGAACATCATGTTTGAAGAAAAAAAGAACATTTGTATGCACACATTGGTGAATGAGGCCTAATGTGTTTGTCATCAGTGTGTGTTAGTGTGAATTGAAAAATACCATCATACATTTGCAAGTCACGTCATGAAGTGCCCCATTTAGGTGTTAATCCCAGCTATGTCTGTGTTATTCAGTGTTTAACTGGGAACAGAGTCTGAAAATTGAATGTGTTGTATACACACTTGTGTGCATTAAAATTGCGCTCATGTTGACTTCTAATGCTTCATTATCCAGTCGTAGCATCTCCTTTGATCTGACAAGCTCTCTTCCTTCCTTTATCCCGTCCTTCTTCATTCTGTAATCACTCCCTCTTCCAAATTTCTTGGCTATTTTTATGACGAACAGTCATTCACATGCTGCGCGCGTCCTCTGTTTTCTCTTCAAACTTCTCTCTGATATGTGGTAAGTAGTTTACCTGTAATCTGATTTACTCAATACATGTAGGCAAACTCTCCCCTTTCCTTTCACCAGATTTCACTCACGCGCGCACACACACACACACACACACATGCATGCGTGCGAATATATTCCCCAAAATACATAAATAGCTTTCATTGCAGCTGCCCTTTTTCCAACAGGTGCTGATGAAGTCTTTCATATGTGAAAGAAATCAAAATCCAGGGTGGTCGCCAGGGTGATAAGACAGAAGAGCGGGCTACTGCAGCGGTTGTCATGGTGAGGACTTTTAACTTTGATTGGCCAGAGGCATGGCCTGAGGCGTTAGGAAGGCCATTGCTAGACCGTGGCACAGTGAGTAACTGGGAGCTGACCAACAACACACACACACACACACACACACACACACACACACACACTCTGCTTCACATGTAAATAGAACACCAACTGCATATAACTTTCCGATTTCTGCATCAATTAAGTTCATGTTAATGTTATGCAAAACTGTTTGATTATGTTGCATATTATGTGTGCATTTAGGTCCATTATGTGTGTTAGTACAAATGGTTTATACTCTCTTTATTACCTCTTAATATGTTTGTGAATGTGACTTGGCAGAGCATCTGTCTACACAACTGAATCTAAATAAATGTGGCTGTGCAGGTGCTGTGAGTGCAGTGTTTGCAGTGGGCACTCATGCATGTGCGTGTGTGCATGGCTGCGACTGGATGAGTGACGGAGCACGGAGCAATGACGGCCAAGCATACAGCAGCACAGTTATGGATTTTTGCTTGAGGGCTGCCGTAGGCGTTTCACGAATCAGTCTGTTCCTCTCATCCTTGTCTTCTCCTCCTCCTATCATCCCCAACTCCTCTTCTCTCGGGGACTTCAGTCACTTTTTTGAATCAGAACTCCCCTTTAACCATGCCGATGAATGCTTTTGATAAGTTCTGATGCCCCTCAGTCAGTGTTCTGTAAAAAAAATCATCAAGGTTGCATGTGATTGGGCAAGAAAAGTTGACACCATGGAGTTTCTCTCTGAGGACAAACTTACAGTTAATGACACCACTTGTAATTTCATCTCTTTTTTACTAAGAAAGACACATGTGATATTAAATGGGAAAAGTATACATGTGTTTAGTTCAAAATGTATTTCCGTAAGTTTTCTCAAAAGTAGATTGACAAAAAGGTACCTTAAAACTTTGTAAACAGAGGAGAACGATTCATAACCAGCAACAAGTGCCTCACAAGAAACCATTTTCAGTGCTACCGTTTTGTATTTCACATCTGCCTTTTGCCTATCAAATGCAGCAAGATGGGTAAGTATTGACACAACCTTCTATATAAAACATCACTCCTAAAAAAGCCCTCTTAAATAGGTGGGTTCCTGTCTGTCAGGAGGGATGGTTATGGAAAATAAAAATGCACATATTCAGCCTCTGGCTTTGCAGAGCGCTTGCTGTTTCCATCCATGGAGCAATTTGAGTATCAAGGAAGAACAAAAAAGGTAAACACGTCACTCAGTTTCAGCAAGCTTCAGTGGTAACTGGTGCATACAAGTGAATAGACATGTTTGTTTCCTCTTGTTGCCTCTCTTTTTTTATTTCTCTTAGCTGTCTTCCTTTGTGAGCATCCATTCGAGTGATTTTGTAATTTTATTGCTTTTATGTATGTGTCAATGTGCTTGTGTGGATATAACCATCACATCTGAATTGCAGTCATTTCCTGATGTACTGTTAAAGACTGTGCTTGAATTTGTTGTAGAAAATCACGAAAACAGTTTAAGGGTAGGTAAAAAGTGCAAGGGTACAATGTCCTTCCAATGTACAATAAATACGCTTCTCCTGACAACAATAAATGATAAATATTTCCATGCTCCACCTTTTTATATGCTTTAGTGTACATATAGATCTAACAGCCTGTTATTTACACAGCCATTTGTCTCTCCACCAAGTACAACATGGCATATATCCAAAGCTGCCAATGTATTTCATGGCAAACAGTAATGGTGTGAAGGATGAAACAACTACTTTCGAGTCTGAAAGACTAATAGGTTGGAATGACGATGTCTATGATACACGCTGTCACAGTTCCAGAACGAAAGCATTAGGCTTGCATGTTCTTGCACACTTGCAGCCAAATAAATTATTGTGTGTGCACTGGATGAGACTGGGTGTGATGAAGAAAAGTGGGATGGCTAAAATTTCCATATGTAAAGGCATGGGAACTGCAAGGGTCGAAGTAAAAAACCTCAGGTGGATGACCAGAATGCCGGAGTAGCTCTCAAAGATGGGTAGGACAACAACCAAATGGGCAGATCCTATCTAGAGAATTACCAGGAGGACAGATAGGCAAAGCACTTCTGGAGGACGGGCAGGGAGCCAGCAATGTAGGCAGGATAGCTGTGGAGGTTGCAGTCGTAGGCAAGAATGCTTTGGAGGACAACATGGAAGACAGAGGCAGGCAACGGGACAGTGGGACTAGAGTCTGGCACTAGGACAGCAACAGGACTGCTGCAGCGCCGACACTGGTGACTGCTGCTTTGGAGGACCTGATGACTGCTGCAGCTCTGAAGCTTTGGACTGCTGAAGCTCAGGAGCTTGGAACTGCTGCATCTCTGGAACTTGGGGCTGCTGCATTTCAGAAACCAGTGATAGCTGCAGTTCAGTATGAACTTGGTTTTGCTGCAGCTCGGGCTCAGTGGATCACAGCAGCACAACTGAAAATGGTGTTTGCCAGAATGCTGACTGGAAACATAGTGCAGGTTTCGGCTTCACCGCCGACTGTAAATGTGGAGCAAGTGTTGGCCAGACTGCCAACTGGGGACCAGTAACAGCAGAGACCCCGGCCAGGACCCCCAACTCAAGAACAGACGAGATGTTGGCTGGGACCCCAGACTCAAGAACTTACAAGAAGTCAACGAGGACCCACAGCACAGGAACAAACACTGGCTAGGACCTTGATGTCCTTCCCATGCTGGACCTGACTTAACGTCAGCTGGGACCCCTAACTCTGGGTGTGGTTCAGGGTCTGGCTTGGCATCAATTGTGATGCAGTGCCGCTTGGGGGACTAAAGCCTTAAAAAACCTCATTTCCTTCTAGGGGCTCCGATCCCAAGGTACCTTGGGGAGATGGTCAAGCAAGCCCCCAATAAGGAGAATTGTTCAAGGTCTTCAGGTAAAGGATCTGTCAAGGAGCTAGCTGGCTTGGGTTCAGGTGCAGATAGGAGGCTAGCCAACTGAAGGGTCGCAAGCTGATAGCTGTTCTGGGGCCGAGGCTTGGGCTGATAGCTGGGTACCTAGAACTTGGAATCAGGGATGTCGAGGAAAAATCTGTTGCCCACACAGGTAACAAGTTGCTCAGCCAAGGCTTAGAGAACCCTCCCCTGCTTGCCACAGACAAAGCCACCTCTCTGTCATTCAAGCACAGGAGAAACATCCTTTGCGTATTCCAAGAAGTTCTATTTTAACTTCATCAGTCCACCAGACTTATTTCCGTATAGTATCAGGCTTGTTTGGATGCTCCTTTGAACATTTGTGACACTGAATTTTGTGGTGAGGACACAGGAGAGGTTCTCTTCTGATGACTCTTCCATGAAGGTCATATTTGTGCAGGTGTCGCTGCACAGTAGAACAGTGCACCACTACTTCAGAATTTGCTATATCTTCCGGTAGGTCTTTTGCAGTCACACAGGGGTTATGATTTGCCTTTCTAGCAATCCTAAGAGCAGCTCTCTCAAAAAGTTTTCTTGGTTTTCCAGACCTCAACTTGACCTCCACAGTTCCTGTTAACTGCCATTTTTTAATTACATTACGAACTGAGGAAACAGCTACCCGAAAACACTTTGCCATCTTTTTATAGCCTTCTCCTGCCTTGTGGGCATCAGTTATTTTAGTTTACAGAGTGCTAGGCAGCTGTTAAGAGGAGCCCACGGCTGCTGATTGTTGGGACAGGGTTTCAGGAGTATTCATAAAGATGAAAATACAATAAATACAAAGCTGAAATGTTCATATTCAAATAAACACAAGAAGTTTGTGCTCTAGAGAAAGGATCAGCACTCAGTGAATAACCTCCTAAGCCCTATGATAAGCTATTATGGCAAGGATTAACTATACAGACCAGTGAGCAGTGATAACTAACATGTCGTTGGAGTCATCGGGTGGGAACCTCCTTTCACCAGTGCTCTCGCTGACTCTTGGGGTATTTTCCCTATGTTGGCTGAAGCTAATTTTGGTTGTAGTAAGGCTGCTAGGCCTCACCACTGCTACCATGGGTTGCTAGCCCATGCCAGCACCTTTGGGGTCTTTTCCCTCCTGTCAGCTGTCTTTCCAAGTGGTCACATGGTCTTTCCCTTGTTGTCAGCTGCCCTATTCACAGCAGTCACTAGCTGGGCTAGTTCTGAATTCAAATAAACACAAGAAGTCTGTGCCCTAGAAAAGGATCAGCACTCAGTGAATAACCTCCTAAGCCCTATGATAAGCTATTATGGCAAGGCTTAACTATACAGACCAGCGAGCAGTGATAACTCACATGTCGTTGGGGTCATCGGGTGGGAACCTCCTTTCACCAGTGTTTTGTCTAGTTGGTCCCATGACACCTCCCGGAGGCTAGACAGTGATCTCTGGCATCCCAGAGACACTCCCCTAATGCCAGGTCTCACTGCTCCCCGCACCAATCCCATAACCTCCTTTACCTTACTTACACATGGCTTTCTCAGCCCAAACAGCACCGCCACCTTGAACCAAACCCAGGCTCCGTACATGGAAGCTCCAGGTAGAAGCAGTGCCGATACTACCTTTCCTAGCACATTCACCATACTCTATTTCACACGCTACATAGCATAACTACAATATAAGCTAAAGTTAAGGGAGATGAATAAACTTACAGGATCAGCAAACACACTCGCCTTGCAGCATGGTCTCAAACAAAAGGGATTCAAATAGGCCACTCTCAGACTTAAATAACCTTCCTCTTCCTGGATTTCCTCCTGAGAGGACTGATTGGTGGATCTCTCCACCTGGTCTCAAGGAGTTATGTACCCTGCTTCGCAGTTCCCCCTGCTGGCCCCCAACTGACATTATTTCTTCACTTCCAGATCCATTGGCTACATCTAACTGCTTCATCTGACATTTCCCTCACTGTCTTCCTCAAACTCTGTCCCCACACTCCGAGTTCCCCCAGAAGCGAGACAGCTGATCTTGCTATAAATCCCCTACACTCCACTTCTACTGGACAAATCCTAGTTTTCCATCCTCGCTGCTCAGCTTCTGCTCCTTAGTCTGCATATCTAAGCTTTTTTCTTTCATAGGCTTTTTCCACTGAGTCTTCCCAAGGAACTGTCAGCTCAATGAAATAAACTATCCATTGACTCACTGACTACAACACTATATCAGGCCTCTGCTTGGTACAAACTATTTCCTGGGGAACAACAAGCTTTCTCCCTAAATCTATTTGCATTTCCCAATCACAAGCACCTTCTAGGTAGCCACACCCTTGCCTCCTTACTAACTTATCCCTTCTGTATTTCTCTCCGTCACGGACAAACTGAATTGCTAAACTCCTATTCTTAACACCTTCTGAATTCACGTGTCTTCGTTTCCCTTCGATGCCTGCAGCTAAACATTTCAACACCTGGTTATGTCGCCATGTATATCAGCCTTGTGACAAGCTAACTTCACAGCCTGGCAAAATATGCTTTAAGGTTGCGGTACCTGAACACAGTGGGCGTGAAGGGTCCTCATTTACCCACAGTTTTAGGTTCTGGGGGTTGGTAACACATCTATGTAGCCCCTACTAGGATTCTAATACGATTCTCCTCTATACTCCACAGGTCCATCCAACTAAGCTTCCTCTTCTCTACACTTTCCCAATTCAACCACTGTCCCTGTTTAGCCTGGGCCACTACCTTTGCACTCCTTAATATCTCCTCCTATCTACGTATCTGTTCCATGACCAGCTTTCTTTTATCTTTGAGACCTGCTTTATTCCATACTGGTTTGCCTGAGCCAAGCCCCAGGCCTCCCCGGCCAAACTGAACATTACCTACAATCTCTGCATGCCTAAGAGCTGCCTCTGCCTCCTGAACTGCCGATCTTGGGTTCCACTTCCTCCCCTTGGTTGGATTTGGAGCTACACTCCAAACTACCACGTCCTTACTCCCAGATAACAAGAGCTCTGTCCTGACCTGGTGCATTTAAATTCCTCTGTTAAACTAGATACTGGCAGCTGAAGTATCCCTTTTCCATACAATGCAACACTACTTAGGCACTTAGGAGCGCCCAACCACTTCCTAATATAGGAGCTAACCGACCTTTCAATTCACTCCACAACAGATACTGGAATTTCATAAATTGACAATGGACACATTGACCTAGGATATAGCCCAAATTGCAAACACCACAACTTCAACTTTCCTGGAAGTTCTGATTTATCTATTCTATCCAATCCTTCTGCCACATCTTTTCTAAATTTCACCACCTGTTCCTTATCATTCAACTCTACATTGTACCACCTACCTAAGCTCTTTACTGACTTTTCCCTAATTGTTGGGATGTCCTCATCATATATGACAAACTTCCTATCACTTAACTTCCCTCTACATATCGAGATGCTTCTAGATTTACTAGGCTTGATCTTCATGCTGGCCCACTTGAGGTTCTTATTTACCTTCTCTAGTAGCGTCTTTGTACATGGCATTGTTGTGGTCACCAGTGTCATGTCATCCATGTAAGCCCTAACTGGTGGAAGATGCACTGCATTCTGCCGTCTCTCCCCACCTACCACCCACTTAAAAGCCCCGATGATTACTTCCATCACAATAGTAAATGCTAATGGAGAAATTGTACACCCTGCCATGATGCCTATTTCCAGCCTCTGACAACCTGTTGTGAAACCTGCCATACTTACAACCCAATATCCTCAATGTATGCTTGCACTAAGTTGACAACTACCTGTGGCACTCTGAAATAGTCAAATGCACTCCAAATGAGGCTGTGCGGTACTGAACCAAATGCATTTGCTTGATCTAAAAATATTACATGCAGGTCCCTTTTGTTAATCTTCGCTGTCTGAATCTGGTGCCAGATCATGCTAGTATGCTCTAAACACCCTGAAAAACCTGGTATTCCTGCCTTCTGCACCATGGTATCTATTAAGCTATTCCGTTCTAAGTAGCTAGCTAATCTCTGCGCAACTACACGAAAGAAAATCTTTCCCCTCCACATTCAAGAGAGAAATCATCCGGAACTGGCTAAGGTCCACAGACTCCTTCTCCTTAGGAATGAGGACACCCCCTGCCCTATGCCATGCTCTTGGTATAATTTGTTTCTCCCAAACTATTCTTGGCTGTTTCCACAAAAAGGATATCAGATGCACTTTTATAAACCCAGTAGAGGACTCCATTAGGCCCTGGGGCAGAAGAAGCCTTTGCACGTCTGACCACCTCCTGAACTTCCTTCCACCTAGGTGGCCTGACATCCATCTCATGCTCTAACCCTCCTAATGGAGGGATATCGGGTGGTAAACCTACTATCCTATTCTTCTCTAAATCTGAATGTATTTCTCAAATATACTTCAACCTCTAGCCTTTCTGCTTTGAGCTGCCCTCCCTTTTCCTGGCTGAACAATCCTTTGACAAACTTAAAAGGGTCCCTGCCTCCCCTTCTTCCTGAGATGCCCCACCCTTCTAAGAACTGCTCGCCTGGTTCTCAACTCCTCTTGCAGCACATTAATTCCCTCCCTTTCTTCTTCTGTAGCCTTTTTCCACTGCTTTCTTAACTGTCTCCTTTCCTTGACTAACTTCTCTATTTCTCTTTGCTGCCTAGACTTACCTGACTGTACCCTCTCACTCCTCCTTCTCTCATGCACCCCAAACCTCTCTACACCATATGAGTAAATTATATCTCCCATCTTTTTTAACCTTTCTATTGCATTTCCTCTAAGCCTACTTAAGATTACTGACAAATCTCTATCAACTATCTCCCATTCTTTACTGTCATTTTATAAAGATTATAGAGCTTTGGAATTTGCATCACCTGGCCTTTCCCAACAATGGTTGTGAACAAGCCAGAGCCCTAAAAAGCTAATTATGGTCAGAGACCCTAAAATTGCACAAAACAAAAATAATACACTAATTTTGCATAAAATGTTGAAAAGCATGTTTCATTTTTAACTTCAAGCCTTTTGGAAATCAATCCATCTTCTACTTACTTAACTGTTCACAGTAAAAGAAATTTTGGCCAGGGGTGCCCAAACTTTTGCATGCCATTGTAGATTATTACTCTAATTTCATTCAAAGATCTGTTTTCTGCATTCATACAGAAGGTTTCAAGTTTTTCACTTCACACTTGCATTATTTGTATGTTTTTGCACGTTGGACAGGCGCAGACAAGAGGCTAGCCAACTGTCAACAACAAAATAATGAGAAAAATTTGATTCACTACTGATGCTAAAAAGTATTTTAACACAATTATAGAAAGAATGTCAGTGAAATAGTCTGTACTCTGCTGTGGATTAATGAGCGAGTCTGACCATTATCTGTCATGCATAACTAATTTTACACTCAGTAAACACCTTCTCCATTAAATCCCCACAGCATTCTGAAGGCAGCAGCACAGATACTGTCTGTGTGTATCTGCAGTCTCTAATTCCAAAGCAACAACCCATTGTGGCTACCGTGATTAACTCCCGCACAAATAACACCAGACTGCTGTAAAATATCCACACAGACAGTGTTTCTGCAGACAAGAGTCTATTAGACCAACTGTGCTGCTATGCTGCACATCGAACGGTTTATTAATTAACATTTAAATTAATGTACTTTTAATTGCAATGTGATGTGATACAGCACCAATATGACAATAATGAAATGAAAGCACTATATCATAATTTAATTAAGTAGGGACAAATTTAATGTTATCCTTGGAGAAAAGACAGTAACTCTCCAAAGTCGTATACTGGATTGTAGGAAACATTTAATATACCCATATATGGCAGTATCATATATCTACATTGCACTGTAGTTCTACAGATAGTGTATCTGTTGGTGAAATAAAATAAGTGTATTTTGTTTTTAACTGAAGCAATTGTATAGTCCTTTAACATTACCTGGGTTTACAGAACCCCTGTTGCTGCTGTAACAATGCAAATTTCCCTGCTGTGGGACTAATAAATATGGTGGCGTCAACAGATGTTGACAATCAAACAGACCAACTATTATGGCAGGTGGTGGGCAATAATAGCAGACTATTTTTGCTCACACATTTGGACCAGAAAAGGTTTCGCCATTTTGAGAAGTAAGTCAAACGTTGTTTGAGAGCCTCTTAACACTAGAGCACCAGCAATGAGCTTGAGCTACTTATCAGTAGCTTAGCATACAAATCTAAATGTTTAAACTTTTGTCAGTATGAACATGCTACTCATCATTAGCTTGGTAAGATTCTCCACAACTTGACTATGCAGTATGTTTTATGGAAAACAGCACCTAAGTCTAATGCATTAAGATTTATTGGCATGGTTAACAAAAGAGATTAAAGAAAAGGAGACTCCCTACCTTTGAAGCAGTCAGCAAGTCTGCATATGTGTCTATCCCTCCATTATATACACGTAACGTTCTGACGTACTGTGGTAAGCGTGTTGTGTCATTTCTGGTGTTTTCTGTGACAGCGTCTCTGTGCTGCTCTAGTGAATTCTACTAGCCTGCTTTCTGCTTTTCCTCACTTTGGTTGCGTAACATCCAATTCAAGTCTTAACCCACACTAGTTATGTTCAAGCACACATAGCTCTCCTCCTTTTTACGACTTTCTTGCTAATCTCTTAGCTGTTGTCTGCATGTTATTAGCCTTGTTAGCTACATTGGCTTCATTGGCATTGGCTACAATGGCTTCTCCGTCTTCTGCTCTTTCTTGCTTGGTGTGCCACATGTTTAGTTATGCCTCTGCCTCCTTTAGCGACAGTGGTAATTGTAACAAGTGTAGCTTATTTGCTGCATTGGAGGTGAGGCTCAGTGAATTGGAAGCCCGGCTCTGCACCATGGAAAATCACTTGGTAGCTGCGGTAGTTAGCCAGTCCCCTGTAGCCGGTGCGGAGCCAAATAGCATAGCCTCTGCTAGCGGTCCCCCGGTAACTCCCGTGCAGCTGGGAGGCTGGGTAACTGTCTGTGAGAAGCGTAGCTCCAAGCTGAAGCCCACGGTTCACCACCAGCCTGTTCACGTTTCTAACTGAGAAAGTGAAGTTAGCAACACCAGCGGCCATGGTCAAATGTATCTCTGGGGCCAGAGCGGGTGACACTGAATCAAATTTAAAACTGCTGGCTAAAGCTAAACATAGATTTAGTAAGATCGTTATTCACGTTGGCGACAGTGACACCCGGTTACGGCAATCGGAGGTCACTAAAATTAATATTGCCTCGGTGTGTGAATATGCTAAAACTATGTCAGACTCCGCAGTTTTCTCTGGACCCCTCCCAAATCTGACCACTGATGACATGTTTAGCTGCATGTCATCATTTAATCACTGGCTGTCCAGGTGGTGTCCAGCAAACGATGTGGGTTTTGTTAACCACTGGCAAACTTTCTGGGGAAAACCTGGTCTATTAGGAGAGATGGCATTCATCCCACTTTGTCTGGCAAAGTTTATTAGTAATTCAAATCCCTGACAACCCAGAGTTGAGATCAGGATCCAGAGTCGCAGTCCTATACGCTTCTCTGAGCTTCTGGCGCAGTTACCCACCCATAGCTTTATACAAACGGTGTCTGTCCTCCGACCACCTAAATTATCTAAATCTAAAATTAAACAAAGAGGAGTTGTGCATAACAACCTCATAAAAATTAAAACTTCCTCTGTGACAGAAAGACAAAACAGGAGAATTAAATGCGGACTGTTAAATATCAGGTCTCTATCGTCTAAAGTGTGTTAGTAAACAAATTAATATCAGATAATCATATTGATTTACTCAGTCTCACTGAAACCTGGCCGTGTCAAGATGAATATGTTAGTCTAAATGAATCCACTCCTCCCAGTCATAATAATACCCACATTCCTCGAGGCAGCGGCCGAGGAGGGGGAGTTGCAGCCATTTTTAACTCTAGTCTATTAATCAACCCTAAACCTAAACTAGACTATAATTCATTTCAAAGTCTTGTTCTTAGTCTTTTAAGTCCGATCTGGAAAACCTCACAGCGACTTTTATTTGTTATAGTGTACCGTGCTCCTGGCCTGTATTCTGAATTTATATCTGAATTCTCAGAGTTTTTATCCAGTTTAGTTCTGTTGGGATTCACAGGACTACAGATGATTTCTCATTTGGTAAAATCATCACTGGACATTTAAAGGCTTTTTCCTCTGCATGCTCTTTGTCTTCAAACAAAGAGAGCTAGGTGACACCCATCTCCACAGGAGGTCTCAGCTCACACCTCAGTGAGAAACAAGTCTCACAACTTGATTGGACAGGACTTTTACAATGACATATGACTCTGTGATGTCACAGGCCTGTAGAAGGTCTGCTCCCCTCCAAGCCTTCTCTCTTGCTCTGGAGCTACAACAGCTCACAGCTCTTGCTCCAACTGCGGAGCAGCTCACATCTCTTTCTGGCTGGGCCTGGAACAGCACAGAGGCCCAGATCCTTGCTCCATAGCCCAAACCACTAAAGGGAGGGCAATTGATCATAGACTCTCTTGCAAACACAAGGTTTGCAGCTAGCTTCCCAGCAATGAAGAGAACCAAGTGAGTTAGCACCCAGTGTCTAACTTTGCTAAACCCTGAGCGACCAGCTTCCTCGGAGTTTCACCTTTGGAACAAAGGACACAACAAAGACTGCAGCTGGAACCATCTTCCCAGCCTTCTTCTGCCGGCTAACAAAGCAGCACACCACCAAGTGACTCTTTCTCCCATCCATTCAAGGATCGGTAACGTAACAACTGGGCATAGCTTATCACAGCTTTACAGGCTAAGCAAGACTGTTTAACTTGTTGTATGTGATTTAATGCTGTCATTGAGTTATTGTCGTGATAGTTTGCAGTGAGGTCATTGATTAGTTGGCTTCGCCAAAGCTAAGTGTTTAGTTTGTTAATACTGTTCACAAACAGATTCTTGCACACAACTAAACAATCTCTGCACTAATCCAGACTGTTTACAACATGAATCACATTGACATAGACTCATTAACAAATAGGCTTTCAACAGAGCTACACCCAAACAGGCACCTCGAAGTTCACGCTTCTTTTCCATTGTCTTTGTCCTGACCACACAGTCAGACAAACACCTCCCCCGATCTGATTCGGCCATCTTGTAGTTCTCTGTTGTCAGCCATTTTGTTTTGTAGTCCAAACGGCTCCTTGATCACCACACCCGCTTTTGTCTTTCTCTTTTCTCTCTCGCACACACACACACACACAGCAAGCTTATATATAGTTAGTTAGAATTTGTGTGTTTTGGTTTGCTTTGCTAGTTTGTGAATCAATATAATTCTTTGGAATCATGCCTGCTCTCTGTTTAATGTTGCACAGGAGTGAATGAATAGTCAGCCTCTGCTGCGTCAAGAACTCCGAAATTCTTCAGGCGTTACTGTTAATTTTGGTTGTTGTCATTAATTTAATTATTAATCAAAACTCCAAATTAATAGTTTGGCATATTTTATGAGACTGATATCTTTAACTGGCTATCATTTTTCCCTTTACGGGAATGGTGCCCCACAAGGTGATTTACTGTTAAAAAGTCACATTATTTAACATAATTATTCATTATTAATAATAATTATTAATTATTTTCCGATAGCCAATTAAATCCCTACATATTTGGTGCCTCCATGTGAAGCCTGAATTTAAATCCCAACAGTTCTTAAATCAGATAAAGTTATTATTGTAGGTGATTTTAACATTCATGTCGACGTTGATAATGACTCCCTGGCTAGCGCGTTTATCTCATTATTAGACTCCATTGGCTTCAGTCAGGGTGTACATAAACCCACTCACTGTTTTAACCATACCCTCGATCTAGTTCTGAGGTATGGAATTGAAATTGATAACCAACAGTCTTTCCACAGAATACCTCACTATTGGATCATTATTTGATTACTTTTGATTTCTTTTTACTCAATTACACGCCACTCAGCAATAGTTATTATACTAGATGTTTATCAGATAGTGCTGTCGCAAAATTTAAGGAAATGATTCGTCCATCGTTAAATTTAATAACATGTCCTTCTGTAACAGGGTAGACTTGTATCGTTTGGTTGCAGTGGTTTATTTTATTTATGATTTGAGCACCCAGTGTGTGTGTGAGAGTGCAGTGGTTAGTGGGTGTGGTTTCCATGTTTGGTGAATTGCTGTGGTGATGGGCTGATGGCATGCAGGTGTGATGGGAGGTACCTCCTAATTTGCTGAGTACTTATCAGACACACACAAACAGAGACAGTTTGTTCATTTCGGCTGTGAATCTCCTCTGCAGGTATAGGCTTTTTCCGTTTTCTCTGGAAACTTTTATTGAGTACTGTTTGTCTGTTGGTGTGGGATGCATTGCATGTTGTGTTGTATGTTAAGCCATGTTTGCTGTTCAGTTTGTTCATTTCGGCTGTGAATCTCCTCTGCAGTTTGGGTGTGCTGAGAGGGCTGCTGGGTCTACCACACGGCTGGGTCAAGGTGGAGAGCTGCCTGGTCAAGCAGAGCTACTAGAAGTGTCGTGCAACGCTGGACCTGACCAGCCGCATAACAGTGACCGGATACAGATACACCGACCTTGTTGTAAGAATATCGGCTTCGTCATACACAAGGACAGCACACCCAGCAGACATTTATTCCCCCTCTCAACTGAACTGGCTTCCAGACCCATTTTATCTATTTTCTCCCCTAACTTTTTTTAATCTATTGAATTGTAATAAAATTACTTGCAAATTTAAGCTTGTTGTGTTTTGCCCATTTCTTCACTGGTTGGTTAAGCCGAACTGGGGTGTTTTACACTTCAGTAACCGAGGTTTCTCGTATGGACTTTAACCTCTCCTAAATTGATCATCTTGTCGATAGCACCATAGGCTCGCTGCGAACAACACTCGACTCTGTAGCACCTCTTAAAAAGAAGTTAACAAAGCAAAGACAGTTCGCTCCTTGGTATGACTCTCAAACCCGTAAGTTAAAACAAATATCGCAAAAATTTTAAAGGAATTGGCGATTAGCCAAACTGGAAGAATCTCGTTTAATCTGGGCAGACAGTCTCAAAACGTATGAGAGGGGCCTCCGCAATGCCAGAGCAAACTATTACTCAGCTTTAATGGAAGAAAATAAGAACAACCCCAGGTTTCTTTTCAGCACTGTAGCCAGGCTGACTGAGAGTCACAGCACTATTGAGCCTTGTATTCCTTTAGCCATTAGCAGTAATGATTTTATGAGCTTTTTAATGACAAAATTCTAACTATTACAGGCACAATTCATGACCTCCTGTCCTCAGATAGTACCTATCTGCCCTCAGACACAGCTGTAAGACCTTATATATATCTAGATTGCTTCTCCACGATTTCTCTTCAAGAATTGACCGCATTGATTTCTTCATCTAAATCATCAATGTGTCTCTTAGACCTGATCCCAACTAGGCTACTTAAGGAAGTCTTACCTTTAGTTAACACTCACTTATTAGACATGATCAATATATCCTTATTAACAGGCTATGTACCACAGTCTTTTAAGGTAGCTGTAATTAAATCTCTCCTAAAAAACCCACCCTGGATCCAGAGGTGTTAGCCAACTATAGATCAATATCTAATCTTCCCTTTCTTTCAAAGATCCTTGAGAAAGTAGTCGCACACCAGCTGTGTGATTTTCTCCATGAAAATAACTGATGATTTAAATTTAAATCCATGATTTAAATTTATTTTATTTAGGCCCAATCCCAATTCCTATCTTAACCCTCAATCTTAACCCTCAGTCTCAAAAATCTGCGCTCCCGCGAAGTGCTAGTGCTGTCCCGATTCTCAGAGTGTTGAGTTCAGGGTCAAGAATAAGGGCTGTATGGCCCTCACTTTTAAGATTTTCCAGGACCACCCTTGGCAATAAGTGCTATCCCAGAATCCTTTGCGTATCATCTGCCGAGCTCAGCCGAGCCCGGCTGAGTACAGATGTTTCAGTTAATGCAAGATGGCGGCGACAAGCATAAGGAAGCGGAGTTATCAATGTGAGTATTTTCCTCATTAATACTTGTTTTAAAATTATGATAACCATTACATTATCTTAGTTTAACGTCATTTTAAGGACTATAGACCTCTTTGTAGCATAACACACATATTTTTGGTCGCGGGCAATGGCTTACCTGCCCCGCCGCACGTAACCCCGGTTCTCTGATAACCGAGTATGCTGTCATTCAGTTAAAAGAAGTAATTTTTCTCAGTGATAATGTAGTTGTTAAGTTGTTCTAATTTACGTGAAATGTTTGTAAGATGACCGGACGGTGTCATCTCCTGTAGCCATAGAGTATGCAGCTGGTAACGTTACAGCTGCAGGTTAACATTAGCGATCGTATTGTCTGGTGACTTTCCGATGAATACGTTACTTCGGTTGTTGTGATACAGGTTATTTGGTTGAATATCAACTTATAACCCAAAGAGTGAAACGTTAACGTGGATGAAGGTCACCAGATAACACTTGTGTGACTGTTTAAACAGCCTCACCAGTTCTGCTGGATGTTGACTACAGTATTAATTGTGATAATACCTGCATGAAACTTAACTAGTAACTTAACGATTTCAGGGCCACCAGACAAAACACAAGCCCTGATTCATTTCAGGGCCACCAATGAAGACAAGTTTACAAAAAAGCAAGCAGGCTCCAAAAAAACTATGGGAGTGAGTAATTTGTAACTTGTGAACTGCTCATATTCATAACATAATTCTCAGTCACAACGGCAACTGTTCCCCTAATGATCAAGCATTCTGTTTCAATATGAAATCAGCACAGCTGCAGATGGCATTGTCGAAGATTATTGTTTGGTAACTGTACATTTGTTTTGGAGCTGCCCCTATACTGTCACTTTTTGGGAAGATTTTGTCGAGTATATTCATTGCAACATTTATGTTCTATTTTCACAACTGTACAAAGATGTGCTGTTTGGATTTTATGATGTCAGAATTTCAAAACAAAAACAATTCTATATCATTAGTCTATCTATTATCTTAGCGAAATTCCATATTCATAAGAGTAAATTTTGTAACAGAAAACGCTTGTTCAAAATTTTTATGAATGAAATGCAGCAATACTTAGAAACCATTCAGCACTCCACAAACTCCAAAGCTATAAAGACTCTGAAAATATCAAAACAATTTAATTGTTTGAGCTGCTGAAGTTTTTTATTTAGTTATTTGTTTATTTTATTTCTTTTTCTTTTCTCTTAACCCTGGCATATTTGTTCTGTTCATGTCTGTCGCTGCTTGTTTTGTATAAGAATTGAAATAAAGTGTTGGGAAAAAAAATATATCTCATATCTCTCTGTTAGAGAGCTCATAGTGCCATATTACCCCACCAGAACACTGCGCTCTGAGAATGCAGGGTTACTCGTGGTCCCTATAGTCTCCAAAAGTAGATCAGGAGCCAGAGCCTTCAGCTATCAGGCTCCTCTCCTGTGGAATCATCTTCCTGTTGCAGTCCGGGAGGCAGACACCGTCTCCACATTTAAGACTAGACTTAAGACTTTCCTCTTTGATAAAGCTTATAGTTAGGGCCTGCTCAGGCTTGCCTTGTACCAGCCCCTAGTTAGGTTGACTTAGGCCTAGTCTGCCGGAGGACCTCCTATAATACACCGGGCACCTTCAATTTTCAATTCAATTCAATTTTATTTATAAAGCCCAATATCACAAATCACAATTTGCCTTGCAGGGCTTTACAGCATACAACATCCCTCTGTCCTTATGACCCTCGCAGTGGATAAGGAAAAACTCCCCAAAAAAACCCCTTTAACAGGGGAAAAAAATGGTAGAAAGCTCAGGAAGAGCAACTGAGGGGGGATCCCTCTTCCAGGACGGACAGACGTGCAATAGATGTTGTACAGAACAGATCAGCATAACAAATTAACAGTAATCCACATGACACAATGAGACACAGAGAGAGAGAGAGAGAGAGAGAGAGAGAGAGAGAGAGAGAGAGATGCAGGTAATGACAGTAGCTTACAACAACATTGTTGAAAGTAATAATATTATAGTTATAGTTCTGGCTACTGTGGTACAATATGTTGAAAGTATGTATTAATATCTGGCAGTATACATGTGTGACAATAGTCATATGTGTATAATAACAGTAGAAGTATGACTATGCCTGACGTGCTGACGTATTGCGGTAAGCGAGTTGTGTCATTTCCGGTGTTTCTGTGACAGCGTCTCTGTACTGCTCTGGTGAATTCTGGTAGCCTGTTTTCTCACTTCAGTTGCTTTAACGTTGCTTTAACGTCTACTTCAAGTCTTAACCCACACTAGTTCTGTTTAAGCACTTATAGCTCTCCTTTCTACGACTTTCTTGCTAATCTCTTAGCTGTTGTTTGCACGTTACGAGCCTTGGTAGCTACATTAGCTTTAAAGTTAGCGATGACTTCTCCCTCTGCTCTTTCTTGCTCGGTGTGCCAAATGTTCAGTTATGCCTCTGCCTCCTTTAGCGACAGTGGTAATTGTAACAAGTGTAGCTTATTTGCTGCGTTGGAGGCGAGGCTTAGTGAATTAGAAGCGCGGCTCCGCACCATGGAAAACCATTCAGTAGCTGCGGTAGTTAGCCAGCCCCCTGTAGCCGGTGCGGAGCCACATAGCATAGCCTTAGCCTCTGCTAACTGTCCTCCGGTAACTCCGTTCAGCCGGGAGGTTGGGTTCTGATTCGCCAGAAGCACAGCTCCAAGCCGAAGCCCACGGCTCACCACCAGCCTGTTCACGTTTCCAACCGCTTTTCCCCACTCAGCGACACACCCGCTGAGGATAAAACTCTGGTTATTGGCAGCTCTATTCTGAGAAATGTGAAATTAGCAACACCAGCGACCATAGTCAAATGTATCCCTGGGGCCAGAGCGGGCGACATTCAATCTAATTTAAAACTGCTGGCTAAAGCTAAACGTAGATTCAGTAAGATTGTTATTCACGTCGGTGTCAATGACACCCGGTTACGCCAATCGGAGGTCACTAAAATTAATATTGCCTCAGTGTGAAAATGCAAAAACGATGTCGGACTCCGTAGTTTTCTCTGGACCCCTCCCAAATCTGACCAGTGATGACATGTTTAGCCGCATGTCATCATTTAATCGCTGGCTGTCCAGGTGGTGTCCAGCAAACGATGTGGGTTTCGTTAACAATTGGCAAACTTTCTGGGGAAAACCTGGTCTTATTAGGAGAGACGGCATTCATCCCACTTTGGATGGAGCTGCTCTCATTTCTAGGAACCTGGCAAACTTTATTAGTAATTTAAATCCCTGACAACCCAGAGTTGAGACCAGGACTCAGAGTCGCAGTCCTAAACTGAGCTTCTAGTTCAGTTACCCAGCCATAGTTTTAATAGTTTTATACAAACGGTGTCTATCCCCCGACCACCTAAATTATTTAAATCTAAAATTAAACAAAGAGGAGTTGTGCATAACAGCCTCATAAAAATTAAAACCTCTTCTGTGACAGAAAGACAAAACAGGAGAATTAAATGCGGACTGTTAAATATCAGGTCTCTATCGTCCAAAGCAGTGTTAGTAAACGAATTAATATCAGATAATCATATTGATTTACTCAGTCTCACTGAAACCTGGCTGTGTCCAGATGAATATGTTAGTCTAAATGAGTCCACTCCTCCCAGTCATAATAATACCCACATTCCTCGAGGCAGCGGCCGAGGAGGGGGAGTTGCAGCCATTTTTAACTCTAGCCTGTTAATCAGCCCTAAACCTAAACTAGATTATAATTCATTTGAAAGCCTCGTTCTTAGTCTTTTACATCCGATCTGGAAAACCTCGCAGCCACTTTTATTTGTTATAGTGTACCGTGCTCCTGGCCCGTATTCTGAATTTGTATCTGAATTCTCAGAGTTTTTATCCAGTTTAGTTCTTAAAGCAGATAAAGTTATTATTGTAGGCGATTTTAACATTCATGTCAACGTTGATAATGACTCCCTGGCTACCGTGTTTATCTCATTATTAGACTCCATTGGCTTCAGTCAGGGTGTACATGAACCCACTCACTGTTTTAACCATACCCTCGATCTAGTTCTGACGTATGGAATTGAAATTGACAATCTAAAAGTCTTTCCACAGAATCCCTCGCTATCGGATCATTATCTGATTACTTTTGATTTCTTTTTACTTGATTGCACGCCACTCAGCAACAGTTACTATACTAGATGTTTATCAGATAGTGCTGTCGCAAAATTTAAGGAAAAGATTACTCCGTCATTAAATTCAATACCAAGTCCCTCAGTAACAGAGGTTTCCTGTACCGACTTTGATCATTTTGTCGATAGCGCTGTAGGCTCGCTGCGAACAACACTTGACTCTGTAGCTCCTCTTAAAAAGAAGTTAAAAAAGCAAAGAAAGTTCGCTCCTTGGTATAACTCTCAAACCTGTAAGTTAAAACAAATATCGCGAAAATTTGAAAGGAATTGGCGATTAACCAAACTGGAAGTATCTCGTTTAATCTGGACAGACAGTCTCAAAATTTATAAGAGGGGCCTCCGCAATGCCAGAGCAAACTATTTCTCAGCATTAATAGAAGACAATAAGAACAACCCCAGGTTTCTTTTCAGCACTGTAGCCAGGCTGACTGAGAGTCAGAGCTCTATTGAGCCTTGTATTCCTTTAGCCATTAGCAGTAATGATTTTATGAGCTTTTTAATGACAAAATTCTAACTATTAAATGCAAAATTCATGACCTCCTGTCCTCAGATAGTACCTATCTAACCTCAAACACAGCTGTAAGACCTAATATATATTTAGATTGCTTCTCCCCAATTTCTCTTCAAGAATTGACCGCATTGATTTCTTCATCTAAATCATCAACGTGTCTCTTAGACCCCATCCCAACTAGGCTACTTAAGGAGGTCTTTCCTTTAGTTAACACTCATATATTAGATATGATCAATATATCCTTATTAACAGGCTATGTACCACAGTCTTTTAAGGTAGCTGTAATTAAACCTCTACTAAAAAAGCCTACCCTGGATCCAGAGGTGTTAGCCAACTATAGACCAATATCTAATCTTCCCTTTATGTCAAAGATCCTTGAGAAAGTAGTCGCAGACCAGCTGTGTGATTTTCTCCATGATAATAATCTATTTGAGGAATTTCTGTCAGGATTTAGAGTGCATCATAGCACTGAGACAGCACTAATTAAAATTACAAATGACCTGATTGCTTCAGACAAAGGACTTGTCTCTGTACTTGTTTTATTAGATCTTAGTGCGGCGTTTGACACAATTAACCATCAAATTCTACTGCAGAGACTGGATCACTTAATTGGCCTAAAAGGTTCTGCACTGAGCTGGTTTAAATCTTATTTATCTGATCGTTTTCAATTTGTTCACGGAGTTCCGCAAGGTTCTGTGCTCGGACCAATCCTATTTACTATATATGCTTCCTTTAGGTAACATCATTAGAAATCACTCTATAAATTTCCATTGTTATGCAGATGATACACAGTTGTATTTATCGATGAAGCCAGAAGAAAGTAATCAATTAACTAAACTCCATAACTGCCTTAAAGACATAAAAACCTGGATGAGCACTAATTTCCTGATGTTAAATTCAGACAAAACTGAAGTTATTGTTCTTGGCCCCAAACAACTCAGAGACTCTTTATCTGATGACATAGTTTCTTTAGATGGCATTGCTCTGGCCTCTAGCACTACCATAAGAAACCTCAGAGTAATATTTGATCAAGATTTGTCTTTTAATTCTCATTTAAAACAAACCTCACGGACTGCATTTTTTTCATCTGCGTAATATTGCGAAAATTAGGCCTATCCTGACCCGAAAAGATGCAGAAAAATTGGTCCACGCTTTTGTTACCTCAGGGCTGGATTACTGTAACTCTCTATTATCAGGTAGCTCTAGTAAATCCTTAAAAACTCTCCAGCTAATTCAGAATGCAGCAGCACATGTACTAACAGGAACTAAGAAACGAGATCATATTTCTCCTGTTTTAGCTTCTATGCACTGGCTCCCTGTAAAATCCAGAATTGAATTTAAAATCTTACTGTTAACTTATAAAGCTCTAAATGGTCAAGCTCCGTCATATCTTAGAGAGCTCATAGTGCCTTATTATCCCACCAGAACTCTGCGCTCTGAGAACGCAGGGTTACTCGTGGTCCCTAAAGTCTCCAAAAGTAGATCAGGAGCCAGAGCCTTCAGCTATCAGGCTCCTCTCCTGTGGAATCATCTTCCTGTTACGGTCCAGGAGGCAGACACCGTCTCCACATTTAAGACTAGACTTCATACTTTCCTCTTTGATAAAGTTTATAGTTAGGGCTGGCTCAGGCTTGCCCTGTACCAGCCCCTAGTTAGGCTGACTTAGGCCTAGTCTGCCGGAGGACCCCCCTATAAGCACCTTCTCTCCTTCTCTCTCTCTCTCTCTCTCTCTCTCTCTCTCGTATTCTATTACTGCATCTTGCTAACTCGGCCATTCTGGATGTCACTAATTCGGCTTCTTCTCCGGAGCCTTTGTGCTCCACTGTCTCTCAGATTAACTCATATCGCAGCGGTGCCTGGACAGCGTGACATGTGTGGTTGTGCTGCTGTCGTGGTCCTGCCAGATGCCTCCTGCTGCTGCTGCCATCATTAGTCATTAGTCATACTTCTACTGTTATTATACACATATGACTATTGTCACACTTGTGTACTGCCAGATATTAATACATACTTTCAACATATTGTACCGCAGTAGCCAGAACTACAACTATAATATTATTACTTTCAATAATGTTGTTGTAAGCTACTGTCATTACCTGCATCTCTTTCTCTCTCTCTCTCTCTCTCTCTCTCTCTCTCTCTCTGTCTCTGTCTCATTGTGTCATGTGGATTACTGTTAATTTGTTATGCTGATCTGTTCTGTACGACATCTATTGCACGTCTGTCCGTCCTGGAAGAGGGATCCCTCCTCAGTTGCTCTTCCTGAGGTTTCTACCGTATTTTTCCCCCGTTAAAGGGGTTTTTTTGGGTTTTTCCTTGTCCGCTGCGAGGGTCATAAGGACAGAGGGATGTCATATGCTGTAAAGCCCTGTGAGGCAAATTGTGATTTGTGATATTGGGCTTTATAAATAAAACTGAACTGAACTGAATTGCATAATGATGGCAGCAGCAGCAGGAGGCAGGACCACGGCAGCAGCACAACCACACATGTCACGCTGTCCAGGCACCGTTATGAGTTAATCTGAGAAACAGTGGAGCACAAAGGCTCCGGAGAAGAAGCCGAGTTAGTGACATCCAGAATGGCTGAGTTCGCAAGATGCAGTAATAGAATACGACAGAGAGAGAGAGTGAGGGAGAGAAGGAGAGAAGGTGCCCGGTGTATTATAGGGGGGTCCTCCGGCAGACTAGGCCTAAGTCAGCCTAACTAGGGGCTGGTACAGGGCAAGCCTGAGCCAGCCCTAACTATAAGCTTTATCAAAGAGAAAAGTCTGAAGTCTAGTCTTAAATGTGGAGACGGTGTCTGCCTCCCGGACTGTAACAGGAAGATGATTCCACAGGAGAGGAGCCTGATAGCTGAAGGCTCTGGCTCCTGATCTACTTTTGGAGACTTTAGGGACCACGAGTAACCCTGCGTTCTCAGAGCGCAGTGTTCTGGTGGGATAATATGACATTATGAGCTCTCTAAGATATGACGGAGCTTGACCATTTAGAGCTTTATAAGTTAACAGTAGGATTTTAAATTCAATTCTGGATTTTACAGGGAGCCAGTGCAGAGAAGCTAAAAGAGGAGAAATATGATCACGTTTCTTAGTTCCTGTTAGTACACGTGCTGCTGCATTCTGTATTAGCTGGAGAGTTTTTAAGGACTTACTAGAGCTACCTGATAATAGAGAATTACAGTAATCCAGCCTAGAGGTAACAAAAGCATGGACCAATTTTTCTGCATCTTTTCGGGTCAGGATAGGCCTAATTTTCGCAATATTACGCAGATGAAAAAATGCAGTCCATGAGGTTTGTTTGTCTCTCTTTCTCTCTGTCATGTCCTGTTACTGCATCTTGCTAACTCAGCTGTATTGCATGTCACTAACTCCGCTTCTTCTCCGGAGCCTTTGTGCTCCACTGTCTCGCAGGTTAACTCATATCACAGCGGTGCCTGGATAGTGTGACATGTGGTTGTGCTGCTGCCGTGGTCCTGCCAGATGCCTCCTGCTGCTGCTGTTATCATTAGTCATACTTCTACTGTTATTATACACATATGACTATTGTCACGTATGTATACTATCAGTTATTAATGTATACTTTCAACATATTGTACCACAATAGCCAGAATCATAATTATAATATTATTACTTTCATTAATGTTGTAAGCTATTACCGTTACCATCTGTCCTGCATCTCTCTCTGTCCCTGTCTCTCTCTCTCTTTTTGTCTCATTATGTCATACGTATTTCTGTTAATTTATTATGCTGATCTGTTCTGTACGACATCTATTGTACGTCTGTCCGTCCTGGAAGAGGGATGCCTCCTCAGTTGCTCTTCCTGAGGGTTCTTCCGTTTTTTTCCCCATGTTAAAGGGTTTTTTTGGGGGAGTTTTTCCTTATCCGCTGCAAGGGTCCAAAGGACAGAGGGATGTTGTATGCTGTAATGCCCTGTAAGGCAAATTGTGATTTGTGATATTGGGCTTTATAAATAAAATTGATTGATTGATTGATTGACGTATGTTCCTTTAGTCAGAAAGGGTCCACCAATCAAAAGAATCAAGATGGTTTATCATAAAAAGGAATCCAGGTAGGAATTTTGCTCACTGTATGCTAAGTTATTTCATCAAACTAAGATCGCAGTTACACCATAGATGTATAAGAACTCGATACAAGGTTTGAGGCAGGGCCCCGTTCATTCCTTTGAAAGTTATGACACTTCCTGGGTGTAAAATTACCAGGATCTTCCACATCATTGGGCCCATATCACAGGCACACTAGAAACTAACAGGCTGAGCCAGCTACTCCTGATTTAGTGCTTCTATAATTTTATCAGGGAGAAAATTATTCATTATTGTGTCTCTTCTGGTCTTCTGAAAAGTTACTTGGTCAACTTAATCAAATCTCAATAGCGAAACAAATAATTTTGCAGGGGTTCAGACACTCACAAAAATGATAGACTGTAAAAAAAATAATGAACGTAGCCACCAAGACATCACCCATAGGTTTGCGGACTAGCGTTTGACGTTTCGATTTTGGCATTTTGGCCATTGAAGTCTTGGATTTCTGCAACCAGACATGCAAATTTGGATAAGAGAGTGGCGCTGTGGAGGACCGTGGGGTGGATCTGACTGAGGGAGCCAGAGGACATTATGCATGCCCACCTACACCCGCAACCTGACTGAACACTGCACTCAGCTTGCTGTGCTAAATTGCTGCTAACAAAGTTAGCTTTCATAATTTGAGGTAAACTTTAGAGATGAGTATTAGAGTAATTTTAGTGACATTAGCTAATCGCATACATGTCCACATTTGCCAAATATTACATATAAGAGTAGCAGTGTTAATTTTGTAATGTTATTGTAGCATTACCTGAAGGTAACGTTACTGTGTGTAAGTTAATGTTAAAGTGTGTGGTGTGTAGCTAGCATAACTGCAATATTAACATGTAACACATTAGCAGGGCTGTCAAGTTTGGAGTGAGATTCAGCGGGGCTGACCACAATTTTGTTGTTTAGGCCTACACATTAATACCTATTAATTATTACTTATTAATATCACAGATAATTGTGTTTTAATACTTCACCTTTCTTTTCTTTGCCAAATTCAACAGGTAACCACAAAACCTTCATTTAACATAATGTGGCCTATTACATGGATATGAATTTATATTAAAAAAAAAAAAATGCTGTATCGATATTGATATAAATTTGTCTCTTGCATTTGTCATGAATCATGTTTCTAATTTGACTTGTTTCACATCATTTTTGTGTGGTGACTACCAAATGAACTCATAAGTGCCTATCTACTGCTTGCTCTGCCCAGCTGCTTGAAAGGATGGCTGCTGCAGCAATAGGCTATTATTTTAATTTAGCTGCTAACATAAAGTACTCTGCTAAATTAGCATTTTTAGTTGCAAGCCGGAGTCGAACCTGTGACCGCTGAAGCAAGACATTGCTCTGTACATGGGGCACAGGCACTATCCACTATGCTACCGACGCCCTTAACTCTAAAATTGAAAAGCTAAGGGCTAACTACTTCACAACACATGCCAACATACCTGGGGGTGAGAATTGCAAGACTTGGAATATTTCTTTTTCCTCTTCTTACGAGCAGGAGGGCATCATTCGTCATTGTAGGTAGTAGCAGCCTAGTTATATACGGTGGTGCCACCTACCATACAGGAGTGGAATGACTACCAGCACTTTGTTTTTTTGTTGTTGTTTTTTTTTACTTATTTTTTTTATTGATTTTGTTGGGTTTTTGTGAGGGAGAAATTGTGGTGTGGCTTGAGTTTGTGTGAAATCAACCAATTGCGTGACTCTCACAGCGAATGCGTTAGGCATCTTGGTGTGCTGATAGCTCAAAAGCTACCAGATGAATTTTAATTTATTTAACTCAGTTAACATTATACCATAAAAACTGTTGATTAATGTGTAGTATTCTACCAGGTAAATTAAGTAAAGTTACAGTTAAATGTTTAATGAGTGTGTGTTAATATTAATGAGTGTGTGTTAATATTAATGTTCTTTAGTTAAGGTTAGTGTTTGTAGGCAATTTTTTGCATGCAGGTCCTGTTCATTTCAGTGCTGATGACATTTGTCAAAAACATCTGTTGCAATGATTCTTTCTTTCCCTTTCAGAAAAGGTTAAGACACTGAGTGCTGCATTATTATTATTATTTTTTTTTACATCATGAACTGAGGGAAAAGTGTATTTTCAGATAACTGTGTTTGATCCATTCCTCATTACAATGTTTTTCTTTCTTTGTTTTTTATTTCATCCAGTCACTGTCTGGATTGCCGGGGAGAGGGATGTCTCGGGTGCTTTGCTTAGCCTGCTGCCCCCGCGACCCGGCCCGGATAAGCGGTTGAAAATGGATGGAAATGGATGGACTGTCTGGACTATTGGAGATAGCTACGTCTAGCATGGGGCTGAGAGAGCTACAGAGACCATGGGGAACTATGAGAGGCCGCCAGGGACATTATTCAGAATTATCTCTCACACACACATGTGAAATGCTCTTACGTACACTGCTGAAACACTCTCACACACACTACTGAAAAATTATTCGCTCACACACACTACTGAAATGCTCTCATATACACTTGTTGGGGTCAACACATTAGGCTTCGCACGGGGGCACCAAAAATGTTGGGAACATAAATTCGGGCTTCACACGGTGGCACCAAATATGTTGGGATCAATATATTAGGTCTCACCAAGAGGCACCAAATATGTAGGGATTTAATTGGCTATCGGAAATAATTAATAATTATTATCAATAATTAATATCATGTCAAATAATGTGACTTAATTAACATTAAATCACCTCATGGGGCACCATTCCCGTAAAGGGACAAATGATAGCCAGTTAAAGATATCAGTCTCATAAAATATGCCAAACTATTAATTTGGAGTTTTGATGAATAATTAAATTAATGACAACAACCAAAATTAACAATAACACCTGAAGGATTTCGGAGTTCTTGACGCAGCAGAGGTTGACTATTCATTCACTCTTGTGCAACATTAAACAGACAGCAGGTATGATTCCAAAGAATTATATTTATTCACAAACTAGCAAAGCAAACCAAAACACACAAATTCTAACTAACTATATACAAGCTTGGTGTGTATATGTGTGTTGTGTGTGAGTGAGAGAGAGAGAAAGAGAGAGAGAGAGAGAGAGAGAGAGAGAGAGAGAGAGAAAGACAAAGGTGGGTGTGGTGATCAAAGAGTCATTTGGCCTAAAAAACAAAATGGCTGACAACAGAGAACTACCAAAATGGCCGAATCAAAGCTGGTTTCAGATCGGGGGAGGTGTTTGTCTGACCGTGTGGTCAGGACAAAGACAATGGAAAAGAAGCGTGAACTTCGAGGTGCCTGTTTGGGTGTAGCTCTGTTGAAAGCCTATTTGTTAATGAGTCTATGTCAATGTGATTCGTGTTGTAAACAGTCTGGATTAGTGCAGAGATTGTTTAGTTGTGTGCAAGAATCTGTTTGTGAACAGTATTAGCAAACTAAACACTTAGCTTTGGCGAAGCCAACTAATCAATGACCTCACTGCAAACTATCACGACAATAACTCAATGACAGCATTAAATCACATACAACAAGTTAAACAGTCTTGCTTAGCCTGTAAAGCTGTGATAAGCTATGCCCAGTTGTTACGTTACCGATCCTTGAATGGATGGGAGAAAGAGTCACTTGGTGGTGTGCTGCTTTGTTAGCCGGCAGAAGGAGGCTGGGAAGATGGTTCCAGCTGCAGTCTTTGTTGTGTCCTTTGTTCCAAAGGTGAAACTCCGAGGAAGCTGGTCGCTCAGGGTTCAGCAGAGTTAGACGCTGGGTGCTAACTCACTTAGTTCCTTGTTGCTGGAAAGCTAGTTGCAAACCTTGTGTTTGCAAGAGAGTCCATGATCAATTGCCCTCCCTTTAGTGGTTTGGGCTATGGAGCAAGGGTCTGGGCCTCTGTGCTGGTCCAGGCCCAGCCAGAAAGAGGTGTGCAGTTGTTGAACAGCTGGAGAGCAAAAGAAAGAGATCTGTTGGAAGGGAGCAGATCTTTGCAGGTCTGTGACATCACAGAGTCACATGTCACTGTAAAAGTCCTGTCCAATCAAGTTGTGAGACTTGTGTCTCACTGAGGTGTGAGGTGAGACCTCCTGTGGAGATGGGTGTCACCTACCTCTCTTTGTTTGAAGACAAAGAGCATGCAGCGGAAAAAGCCTTTAAATGTCCAGTTACTTTACCAAATGATATATCATCTGTGGTCTTGTGAATCCCAACATTACTTTGAAACCGATGCTATATTGTTGCATACTCTGTAGTTCTTATGCATAGAGCATGGCTGGCAGTGAATGCTTGAAAGACATAGCAACAGTAACCAAGGGGGGCAGGGCTTAGCTAAGGATCATGTTATCCAATGACATTCCGTTTGGAGCTTCCACCTTGTTTCCCGCTGCGTTGTGATTGGTTGTCCTTCTTCACCGAAGGACATGTCAGTCATTACGGTAAGTGGTAGAAGCTTGCTTGTAGCGTATTCATTTTGTGAATGTTGCTTGTGCTTCTAACATGTGGGTTTGTATGCTATATAAACTATGTGTGTACCTACATTATATCAATTGGAATGTATTGTCACTAGCTCAGCTCAGTGAGATAGCGTAGCAGTTCGTTAGCGTAGCAGTTCGTTAGCATAGCCGTTCGTTAGCGAAGCAGCTAGGTAGCGTAGCGGCTAGGTAGCGTAGGACCTACTCAGCATCCTTCGACTCAGCAGGAGAGTGCAGTATTTTAGGTGTTGCCTCAGCTCACACTGGTTGTTTTTAAACTGTGGAATATTCAGTGATTAAATTGCAATATTTTGCCATTGGCAAATAGTTTAGTAAGCTAGCGTAACTTAGCAGGTAGTTAGCGTAGCGGCTGGTTAGCCGCCATTGTTCTCTGACTCGGCCAGAGAGTGATGTGTTGTAACTTAGGGGAGAGGGGTGTCGAATGGAGGATTTTTTCATATTTCCCTCTCTGCACAGAGATGCATTTATTTATAGTAACCACATTTTATAGTGAACAACATACATATGTCCTCTGCAAATCCCGACCATGCAAAGTTTGGATGAATGAGTCGCACTCCATCTAGCAGGAAATGAAACATGCTCATCTTTCTTTTTGCCCCCGCATGCAGGGATGAACAGATCAACGGTATAATTAACCACAAAACACGTAAATAACTTCATATTACTGGCGTGTAACACTCATTAATGCTTAAGCTGAGTCCTCTAGGAAATGAGAATGTCCAATTGAAATAATCTTCTCATGTTTAATGTCTGAAAATGAATTAGTCCAATGCTCTGTGATATAGCCTACTGTGTTTAATAAAGCATGTTCCAATGCAATTAAAGCTTTATGTGTTTGTGGAGATAATTGATTTAATAATACAAGTAGACAGTATTTGAAGAAGAAGTTAGAATGCAGTGTGGTCGTGAAACTGTTTGGCCTTGTCAATCAAAAAAGTGTATCAGTTGTGTGTGTGTTTGTGTCAGCTGCTGCCAATGTCAAATTATTAGTAAATTATCAGTTTGATTTTAATATGCTTAATAAATGGGTGTTTATACTTTTAGATGCCCCGTGGCAAGTCCTACCATCACTCTGAGGCGGCTAAGTGGAGGATGGTGGAGCGACAGTTGGCCTCCAGTGATGCTGGTGCATGTGTGTGGCGTGCCTTCTTGAAATCAACTTTTCGTGTATATCCTTGCTCTATGACTGAGTTAAACTCCTAACTTTGTGTATTTTTATAGTCTTGAAAAGTTCACATATTGTGTTGAAGTGCTTGAAGTTTGAATTTGGTCTCCTTTTTTAAAAAAACATTTTATGTTCATCAACAGCTTGTGGCACCACAAAGTGCACAAACAGTCAATTTCTGAGCACACTGGGCGCCAGCATAAATTGGTCATTCCAGTTGAGGTCCCAGGCAAGACAGTATGTACAATTCATAAAGATTTCACTGATGATTAGAAGTTTTAGTTGTGTGTTTTCAGCCTAAAAGAAATCCTGTCTTTTGTTCCAGCTTGTTCTTCTTGTAGGGGCATCCTATCTGCGTTCCCTTGCAGATGGGATTGTGCTGATGCCAGAGGATTGTTGTACCTTTGGCGTCATGTCCAGTCCAGGGGCGTGCGCTGACCAGCTCAGGACTGAGGTTGTACATGTTGTTCTTCCTCGGATCTCTGATGCTGTCTGTGTCATGGCCCCTAGCAACAACCTGATGGCCAGCAAGACGCCTAAGCAAGGAGGCATAGCTTTTGGCCAATACCTGGCCACTGTCTGCAGCGTCTGGCCGAATGCACAGGTAGGTTATTCATTTATTCTTTTTAATGAGGCTGATGTGTACAGGTCAATATGATTTTGTCTTTAACCATTATTATTTTGTTTAGGTCTTTGCTGGGACCTTGTCCCATGCTTGACAGTTCCAGGGGATATCCAAGAGTTTTTCCAGCATGAATTTCACCGCGTGTCAACACGTCTCGGTATGTTTGAAAATAATGATACATGGTTCTAAACAGTTTTATGAAGACTTATGAGAATTATATATTTTACATAAAATTTCTAATATTATACCCGTTTTGGTTTTCTAATAAGAAAGTTGACATTGCCTTTTTAAAATGTGTTTTTCAAAAAACTGTGTTTCTTTTCTTGTTCCTTTTTTTTTTAAAGGTGTGAAATATTTTCACCACGCTGACCGCTTCCCCCTGAACAACCGCAAGCTGTGGTGCTGTGATGGTGTAAGTAGAATATATTATTTTCATATCATGAATAGAAAATTATTCAACACAGTATGTTTGACAGTATAAGTCACATTTTTCAAAATAATATTTAATTTTTTTTGTCATTGTTTTGTGTTTGTAGGTGCACCCCAGTGACGACATGGGGATGCCTATCCTCGTGGAGTCGCTGTTGGCTGCCACCAAACAGCACCTGGAGATACCAGCACCTAAGCCACAGGTGTCGCGCCCGGTGTCTCCCAAGCCTCTGCCAAAGGTAGTTCCACGGGCCCCCACTCCTGAGTGGACGTCTGTACAGTCAGGCAGGAAGGTGAGAGACTGAACTTTGTAAATATGTTTCATGAAATTAAAATAAAGTTGTGAATTGATCCACATTTTTTTTTTTTTTGCTTTTTGTCATTATAGAGGAACCACTCTGAACATGAGCATGGCTCTGGTTCATCTCAGAGATGAGTGGTTCATCATGCGATATGTGATCTTTCATTTAACCATGATATTTACATAACAGTGATAGTTTGTGTGCTGTATCTAAGAAAATGACAAGTGTTAGAAATAATCTACATGTCTGTCAGGTGGATGGAGCTTCAGTGGCCTTGCTAGAGTGTTTTATTCCACTGAATGCGTGCTGCTGGCCCCCTACGGCGGCGCGGGAAAGCGAGGGCCCGATCACAGCTGCTTGCAGCTTTAATTATTAGGGGGCCAAGCCCGAGAGGCCTCGGGGAATGCGTATGCAAGCAGACGCGTTTCCTAGGACCAGCGGTGCTAGGAACCCTATTGTTTTTGTAAAGATTTTTATAGTTTTTCTCTATTTTTATTCTTCCGTTGCTAAAAGTGGTGCTGCAGGCTAAACTGTGCAAGGGAGGGTGGTGCAATTTGGAGGGTTGGTCCAGACCCCTGCACGTACCTCAGACACAAAAAACTACATATGTCTGCCTGCAGAGGGGGCCATAACCAAGGCCAACGCGTTTTGGCCTATAACTCCCACACTGTATGTTGTACATTCAAAAATGTTTTATCACCAGATTCCCTGAATAGAGCTGAATCACTTTGCAATTGGCCAGACCCACTTCCGCCTATAATTTCTTTTCGCAAAATCGCAAAAACTGGAAAACCTACTTTTCTGAACAACTCCTTGGGATTTTGTCCAATCTGCGTGAAACTTGGCACGTACACTCGTCACCTGGACCTGATCTAAAGTTATCAAAAGAACTTTGTTCCGTCAAAAATTCCGCAAATTATTAATGAACAAATTTGTGTAGCTAGCTATAAAAATATAAACTGTTGCGTATGTCAGTCAAACTTAAAGGAGAACTTTGGTATTTTTCAACCTGGGCTCAATTTCCCCATGTGTATGGGTGCGTATGAGTCATGGGTACAACTCGTTCTAAAATTGGTCCAGTATTGAGGGAGGCGGATGCAACCAGAGCCGCGAAACGAGTTACAACAGTAGATATGGGGGCAAATGCGTCCCATATAAGTTTGCGCATTAAAAGTGCTTTTTTCGCCACTGACCGGTTCAGATTGCCAGTGCTAGCTCTGTAAATAGCATACCAAGCGTTTCCCTGACCCTTCACCTCCTCCCGGCTGTGACGTCATCTCACGAGAGCTTTGCTTGTTGCCGGAAGAAAGCACAGGAGCCATGCCAAGCGCCACTCAGAGTGGCACTGGTTGTCCCGGAGTACAGTTGAGAGTTTTACAGCATCGGTATCATGGCTGCATATTTACCCGGGAGGAGGTGAAGGGTCAGGGAAACGCTTGGTATGCTATTTACAGAGCTAGCACTGGCGATCTGAACCGGTCAGTGGCGAAAAAAAGCACTTTTAATGCGCAAACTTATACGGGACGCATTTGCCCCCATATCTACCGTTTTAGCTCATTTCACGGCTCCGGTTGCATCCGCCTCCGTCAATACTGGACCAGTTCTAGAACGAGTTGTACCCATGACTCATACGCACCCATACACATGGGGAAATAGAGCCCAGGTTGAAAAATACCGAAGTTGTCCTTTAATGCTATCAACACCAAATCTCAGATCCTTAGTTGGCATGACACTGTAAAGGTATGAGCCGAATTTGGCGAATGTTGGCCACTAGGAGGCGCTACAACTATGGGAAGTTTACATCTCTTGAACAGCTACGCCCATTTCCACAAAATTCGGTCAGTATGATGTAGGGCCATTCCTGAGACCATATATTGAAGGTGGTCATGACTGGTCAATGTGGGCGTGGCTTATTATAGGATAAACAACAAACATTTACTAGAGCTGAACTATTATGCTGAGGGCTGTGAAATTTATAGGGTACATATAGGACACAGATCTTCCATACCAAAAATTGTGCATATGCTCCATGAGGTGGTGCTATAATGGATGCAAACGCGTTTTTGTGTGTAACTTCCACATTTTAAATGACACACTCATAAACATGATATCCATGTGTTCCCTGAATAGAGCTGAATAGAGTTTTCTGACACAGGCCCCACCCACTTCTGCTGCACATTCTCTTTGCTAATTCACCACATGTCCAAAACCTACTTTTTCAAACTCCTCCCACAGTTTAAGCACCACCTGCATGAAACTTTGCATATAGAATTTCCAGATGTGTCTGATCAAACGTTATCAAAAGAATGTTGGGACTCCAAAAAATGCGCTAGTTATAATCAAACTATTTTTTTTTGCTAGCTGAAAAACACATATTGTTTCATATTTTGGTCAAAATAAATGCTTTCAACATCAAACTTATTTCACTTGTTCCCGAGGTCATCAAGAGGCTATATGCCATATTTGGTGCAAACCGGTTAATGGGGGGCGCTAAAAACCCACAAACATCAAGTCTCAAGTACAAGATTTGAACAAAATTTGGTAAATGTGATGTGGGGTCACTCCTGAGGCCGGACATAAAGTTAAGTAATAATTGGTCAAAGTGGGCGTGATTTATTACAACAAATCCAAATCACCACACTTTCAGCCTTTCACACTTCCAGCGCACTTCCTATTACAGCAAATACCGCGGCTCAGACGTCAGCCCGTGTCCCTGCGCTTGCCCTGAGTCCGTCGTGCTTCGGGGCCGACTTCCGTGGGCTCTGTGGGGCACGGGGGCCGAGTTGCGCCAGGAGGCTTGGCCCCCCGTTCATAACTGCTTGCAGTTCTAGTTAGGGCCCGAGTGACGACGAAGTCGTCCATAGGACCCAATTGTAATCGCAGTCGTCAGTGAGGACCCTATTGTAATCGTGCTGTTTATTAGGGCCCGAGCGACGACGAAGTTGACATAGTGCCCCCTAGAAAATTTCTTACCTCGAGCCCCACCTTTGAGTTTCACCTACACACATGAAAATTGGTGGGCTCATAGAACATGCCAAGACGCACAAAAAATCCTCTTGGAGCAATGCCGTAAACCCAACAGGAAGTCGACCGTTTTGATTTGAATTTTTTACGTTTGAACGAACTCCTCCTAGCGATTTCGTCCGATTGACTTCAAATTTGGTACAGATCATCCTGAGAAAATGCTGCTCAAAAGTTATTAAAAGGTTTTCTCTATGTCAAGGGGCGTGGCCATGAGGGCATGACAAATTTTGGCGATTTTCTGTTTTCTCGCCATCAAATTTCGAACGACTCTCAAGCCCACATACTTGATCTCAGCAGCCTCAAACTTGCTGGACATGATGATGGCTCCGCCCCGAACGCCCCGATATGTTAATATCCCACCTTACTCATAGCGCCCCCCGGTGGTAAAAGGAAGTGACCAGTTTTTACTTTAACATGTACTAATGCCACAAACTTGACCACATCAACTTCATTCCACTTCTAATGCATGCAGAACAAGTTGGTGAAGCTACCTTATGAACGCTGTGAAGCTACATCTAATGATGTCCATGTGGCGGTGTGGCAACTATCGATCCCTCGCCACCAAATACGTTTGGCAATTTGATGGCTTCAACGACCTCATCTCCTCATGAAAATTGATACACAGCTCAAGAATAGCGAGCTCTTACATCTGATAGGGGTGTTGCCCATGGGGGGGACAAAATGCCTCTATAGCACCCCCTTCAAATTTTCAAAAACCCCTCCCCATAGGGTTTTTTTTTTTTGGAGTAGGAACATGAAAATTGGTACACGTGTATGTTGTCCAGACGCACATAAGAGTCTCTGGCACCAATGGTCTATGCCAAACAGGAAGTCGGCCATTTTGATTTTGACTTGTCATTTTGGCATGATTTCCACATGTTGTATTTTAACGAACTAGTCCTATGGATTTCATCCAATCGACTTCAAATTTTTTACAGATCATCCAGACACCATGCTGATCAAAAGTTGTGCTCTGCATGTCTGTAAGTCAAAGGACGTGGCTGCTATGGTGCTGCCATTTTTGATCCATCGCCATGCATATTGAAGCAGCTCTCTCTCCCACATAATTCATCCAAACTGCTTCAAAATTTCTGTACATGATAAGAGCCCCGCCCTCCATATGCTCAAAGGCAATCTTGCTCATGGTGCCCCCTTGTAGAAACAGGAAATGCCATCTTTCACATTGACAAACACCAACCTCAAGCTCCTGACCTGATCAACTCCATTTTGTGGCCACATCACGATCAAGTTGATGAATCTCCACAGTGACACACGTGTCCTGTCATGTTGCAGGCTTCCGTGGAGGCAGTGGCAACTTTTCATCCTTCACAACGGAACAGATGTAGTGCGCATGCACCCGCGCGTGCAGCCTGTTGCAGTCGCTCCTGCTCGTTTTTCTCAGTTTTCTTACTTTTTTTGCTTTATTAAGTTTGGTATTTGTGCTTGCTTTTTGTGATTGTAATTTTGAAACTGCGCCCTCTCAAATCATGCTGACTGAAAGAGTTGTACTCGTTTTCCTCACCCTGGAATTACTTATTTCATTCTGACCCGGCACCATTGCGCAACAACTTCATGGCCGCATTGTTTACTCCAGAGATCAGCTGATCGCGCTGAGGCCGGCTGGCTTGGCGGCCGGAACATCGGAGATACCAGCTGAACTGTGGAGGAAAACACACAGAGGATGCAGGGGAGGAAGTAAACAGCGGCGGAAAAAAGCAGGGTTGAGACAACGGAGGCTTACGGAGAAGAGAAGATATAAGCCGTGTCTCCCCTCTCTCATCATGGGCAATGTGAGGTCACTGGCAAATAAGATGGACGAGCTGACAGCGGTCGCCAAAAGTCAGAAGGAGTACCGGGAATGTAGTCTGATGTGCTTCACTGAGACATGGCTTCACCAGGACATTCCCGACAACAACGTCTCCATCAACGGCTTTCAGACTGTTCGGGCCGACCGGGACTGCACCGAGAGCGGTAAGCGAAAAGGAGGGGGGCTTGCTGTTCTAGTAAATAACCGCTGGTGCAGTCCTGACCATATTTCTATTAAAGAACGAATCTGTTGCCCGGACATTGAACTGTTTGCTGTTGGACTCAGGCCGTATTATTTGCTCAGGGAGTTTTCACATGCCATTATTGTGACTGTTTACATCCCCCCCTCTGCCAACCCGACGTCGGCATGTGACGTCATTCACTCCGCCATAGCCCGCCTGCAGACTAAACACCCGAGTGCCTTCATAGCTATCTCGGGTGACTTCAACCATGTCACCATGGCAACAACATTACCCACATTCACACAGTATGTGAGCTGCCCTACCAGAGAGTAGATGACACTGGACTTGCTGTATGCAAACGCCAAAGATGCATACAGCTGCTCTCCCCTCCCCCCTCTGGGTAGGTCAGACCACAACCTGGTGCACCTCAACCCCTGCTATGTACCACTAGTCAAGAGCCAGCCTGCGACCATGAGGACAGTGAGGAGATGGTCGGAGGAGGCTTATGAGTCACCGCAGGGCTGTTTTGGTGTGACAGACAGGCAGGCACTCTGTGAGCCACATGGGGAGGACATCGACGGGCTCACAGAATGCATCACGGACTACATCAGCTTCTGTGTGGACTCCACTGTCCCAGCCAGGACTGTCCATTGTTACCCAAATAACAAACCGTGGGTAACAAAGGACATCAAAGCCATCCTAAATGCAAAGAAGAGGGCCTTCAGAGCTGGTGACAGGGAGGAGGTGAGAACAATACAGGGGGAGCTGAAGATGAAGATAAGGGAAGCTAAGGAGAGGTACAGGAGGAAGCTGGAGAGGAAACTCCAGCAGAACAACATGAGAGAGGTCTGGAGTGGATTGAGGACCATCACTGGCTTCAGGACCAACAACCACAGAGGAGTTGAAGGCAGCGTGGACAGGGCCAATGAACTGAATCTGTTTTTTAACAGATTTGACACTGCTGGACCTGCCCCCCCCCCGACTCTTCTGCTGTCTGTCTTGGTTAACCATCTCCCACTCCGCCCTCCTCCCCCACTCCTCCCTCTCACACCTCAACACCCTCCTGCTTGACCCCCCCTCCTCCTCCTCCTCCTCCCGTGGTCACACTGACTGCTCTCTCCATCATGAGGACTACACCCCCCACGTGTCGTCACCTCCACAGTGTGCTTCACTGTTGACCATGTGAGAAGACAGCTGATGAGACTCCACTCAAATAAGGCTGCAGGCCCTGATGGTGTCAGCCCCAGGGTGCTCAAAGCCTGTGCCCCCCAGCTATGTGGAGTACTTCAGCATGTCTTCAACATGAGCCTGAGTCTCCAGAGGGTCCCCTTGCTGTGGAAGACATCCTGCCTCGTTCCTGTGCCAAAGACGTCACGTCCCAGTGGCTCCAAGGACTACAGACCCGTGGCATTGACCTCCCACATCATGAAGACCCTGGAGAGACTCGTCTTGGAGCAGCTCCGGCCCATGGTCAAGCCACTTTGGACCCCCTCCAGTTCACCTATCAGCCCGACTTGGAGTTGAGGACGCCATCATCTACCTGCTCAACCGTGTCTACACCCATTTGGATAAGCCGGCGAGCACTGTGAGGGTCATGTTTTTTGACTTCTCTAGTGCGTTCAACACCATATGTCCAGCTCTACTGGGTGACAAGCTGACAGCAATGCAGGTGGATGCCCCCCTGGTGTCCTGGATTGTAGACTACTTGACTGGCAGACCACAGTATGTGCGCTTGCAACGCTGTGTGTCAGACAGAGTGGTCAGCAATACTGGGGCCCGCGGGACTGTCCTCTCCCTTCCTCTTCACCCTCTACACCACGGACTTCAGCTATCGCACTGAGACCTGCCATCTTCAGAAGTTTTCTGATGACTCTGCTATAGTTGGATGTATCACCAAAGGTGATGAGGATGAGTACAGGGCTGTTGTGGATAACTTTGTCACATGGTGTGAGCAGAACCATCTGCAGCTCAACGTGGCAAAGACAAAGGAACTAGCGGTGGATCTGAGGAGGACCAAGACACCGATGACCCCTGTTTCCATCCAGGGGGTCAGTGTGGACATTGTGGAGAGCTATAAGTACCTGGGGGTACACATTGACAATAAACTGGACTGGGTTAAGAACACTAATGCTCTCTACAGGAAGGGCCAGAGCCGTCTCTATTTTCTGAGGCGACTGAGGTCCTTCAACATCTGCCGGACTATGCTCAGGATTTTCTATGAGTCTGTGGTGGCCAGTGCTATCCTCTATGCTGCTGTGTGCTGGGGCAGCAGGCTGAGGGTGGCGGACGCCAACAGACTCAACAAACTGATCCGCAAGGCCAGTGTCGTGGGAATGGAGTGTGACTCTCTGATGGTGGTGTCAGAGAGGAGGATGCTGTCTAAGCTACGAACTATCTTGGACAATGTCTCACACCCACTCCACCATGTGCTGGTCAGGCACAGGAGTACTTTCAGTGGGAGACTCATATCACCAAGATGTACCACTGAGCACCACAGGAAATCATTCCTGCCTGTGGCCATCAAACTGTACAACTCCTCCCTCTGAGTGGCCCTGTGACTATTTCACACACTGCAATAATTTAATCTAACTTGTGCAATAACCCCATTCACCCTGACTGTATATATTTTGTTTGTGTAAATAATCTTGTTCAGTTTACAATACATATATATATATATATATATATATAGATAGATATATATATTTATGTTTGTTAATAATTCCTGTTTATTTAACTCTATATTTGTTAATACTAATGTTGAAATTTCTTATATTTTCACGTATCTTTCCTCTCTTGCAAGGAGCAACTGTAACATAAACAATTTCCCCTCGGGGATCAATAAAGTATTTCTGATTCTGATTCTGATCAACTTGGTATAAATCCTTCATGCATTGTCCAATTTGCTCGATAATTCACATGTGTGATGAGGGTCCACCCCTGAACGCACCTCGCCACATCTGGTTACGCTCGCAGCGCCACCTGGTGGATGAATGAAACATTGCGTTTTTTCGCTCCTGCCAGGTTTTTTCTCACTTCACGCCACAGCCCCCGTGTGCCCCAGGCCCCCGCAGTTGCATGGGGGAGCGAGGGCCCGATCACAGCTGCTTGCAGCTTTAATTATTATTTTTCCGTAAATTAAACGATTGCTGCAGGTTACACTGTGCGAGGGAGGCCGGTGCAATTTGGAGGGTTGGTCCAGACCCCTGCAGGGACCTTGGAAGCAAAAACGTACATATGTGCACCTGCAGAAGGGCGCTACAATCAAGGCCAATGCCTTTTGGCATGTAACTCCCACACCGTATGTCACACCTTCAAAAGCCTTATGTCCTTGGATTCCCTGTATGGAGCTGCATCAAGTAGGCATGGCCCTGCCCACTTCTGCCTACTTTTTTTCCGCCAGAAGTGGCAAAAACTGCAAAATCTACTGTTTTGAACTCCTCCTAGAGATTTTGACCAAACTGCATGAAACTTGGCACCTACACTCACAAGATGGACCTGATCTAAAGTTATCAAAAGAATTTTGCCCGGTCAAAAAATGTATGATTTATTGATGAACAAATTTTTGTAGCTAGCTATAAAAACGCAAACTGTTCCATATCTTTGTCAAATTTAAAGTTATCAAACCCAAACCTGAGATCCTGAGTAAGTATGTGACTGTGAGGGTGTGAACCAAAGTTGGTGAACATTGGCCACTAGGGGGCGCTATAAACATGGGAAGTTTATATCTCCTCAATGGATACACTTATTTTCATGAAATTTGGTGGGTATGATGTAGGGCCATTCCTGAGGCCATATATGGAAGGTGGTCATGACTGGTCAAAGTGGGCATGGCTTATTACAAGTTAAAAAACAAACATTTATTTCAGCTGAACTATTGCACTGAGGACTGTGAAACTTATAGAGTACATATAGAATAGGACTCAGGCCAACCATACCAAAAATTTTGCAGATACTCCACTTGGTGGCGCTATAACAGATGCAAACGTGTTTTTTTCCTGTAACCTTCACATTTTAAATCACATAATCATAAACTTTGCATCCACGTATTCCCTAAATACAGCCGGACTTTCTGACATAGGCCCCGCCCACTTCTGCCACACATTTCCTCCACTAAGTTGCCACACGTCCAAAACCTACTTTTTCAAACTCCTCCTACAGATTTTCTCCAAACTGCATGAAACTTGGCACGTCGACTCTGGAGATGGACCTGATCTAAAGTTATCAAAACAATTTCGCCTGGTCAAAAAACTGTGAATTATTAACAACAAAACATTTTTGCTAGCTAAAATACACATATTGTTGCATATTTTTGTCAGACTAAATCATATCAACATGACACTTAACACACTTGTTCCAGAGACAGTTCAGAGGCTCGGTGCCAAGTTTGGCCCAAATTGGCCACTAGTGGAGGCTGTAAACCCAAAAATATCACATTTCGTAAAAGTTGATCGGATTTATAAAATATTTGGTGAGAATGATGTGGGGACAGTCCTGAGGCCAGCAGCAAATGTTTGGTAATGATTGGTCAAAGTGGGTGTGACTTATTGCAACAAATGCATTCCGCCTTTAGTACTTCCAATGCGCTTCCCATTACGGTGAATACTGCAGCTTAGACGTTGGCCTGTGTCCTGACGCTCACCCGGAGCCCGTCATTCTTTGGGGTCGACTTTCATGGGCTCCATGGGGCGTGGAGGCCTAGTTGCGTGGGGAGGCTTGGACCCCGTTTATAACTGCTTGCAGTTCTAGTTATTATTATTTTTCTTAACCCCAATGAATTGCCTTTTTGGGAGCCTTAACATGCCCGAAAACTCATGAAACTTTGCACACATCTCGGAACTGGTGAAAAATTTGATATTTTACGGGTCTCATGCGCAGGTTCCAAAAAATGGCTCAGTAGCGCCCTCTACAAATGTTTGAGGAAACAGCCCCTGAAGGTAGTTTAACCTACATCTATGAAACTTGGCAGGCTTATGTAACGCTCCAAGATGTACATGGAGGCAGGCTCTAAACCCAACAGGAAGTCGGCCATTTTGAATTTACTGTGCAATTTTGCTGCATTTTTTGGCCATTTACAGGGGTCCTAAATGAACGAACTAGTCCTAGATATTTCAAAATTCAATCTTGGTCTCTCCCACCCCAAGACCTTGAAGATGAAAAGTTATTAAAAGCTTGAGTTTTCGTCAATCCGTGTGACCGTGGGATGGCGTCAAAGTTAGGGGTCTTGCCACGAAACAGGAAGTAGTTCTCACCACAAAACAGGAAGTAGTTTAAAACTCCAGCATACATGGTCCAATCTTGCCCAAACTTCACAGGATTGATGACAGTCATGCCCTGAACACATCCCCATTTCAATAATTAGTGATAAATGTAGCGCCCCCTACTGGCAACAGGAAAGGTCATGTTTTAGACTTTAATGTACATCTATAGAATTGACCAGATCCACCTCAAACTTGGTCAAAAAAGCCATAAGACACTGATGACACTTTATTGTGGAAACTGTGAGTTTTCGTCAAAATGCGTGGCCATGGCATGGCAGCGAACTTTGATGTTCGCCATGATGATAAACGTTGCTGTAACTTCACACATATGATGATAGTCCAGCCCTGAACACATCTACAGAGGAATTTTGAATCACCGTCATAGCGCCACCTACTGGCAACAGAAAGTTACTTTATTCATTCTTAGATCAAGTTTGAGGAGGGTCTGATTAACCTGCTAGAAGAGGGACATCAAAGTCCTCAGACCTTGATGATACTTAAAAATGAAGCTCTTGAGTTTTCATCAAACACTGTCACTGTGGCACTGCCTTGTTCGCCATTAAACACAATGTTGTTTTGAAGGGACAAGGGATGCTTGAAAACTCACCAAACGTGGCATACACATCACAGGTCACAAGTCCTGTTGTATGATGTAATTTTTGCGCTTTAATGCACCAAGATAGCTCAACAGCGCCCCCTAGAATATTTCAACTAAGCAGCCCCTGAAGCTGGTTTGATTTGCATGTATGAAACTTGGTAGGCACCTGTAACACTCTATCACGTACAAAAAAAGCCTCCTGGAGCCATGCTCCACACCCAACAGGAAGTCGACCATTTTAAATTTACTTGTGCCACTTTCATGCATTTTTGCCCATTTTCAGGGCTTGTAAATTAACGAACTTGTCCTACAGATTTAATCAGATTTGCTCCAAACTTGGTTTACGTGAGCCTGACTACTTTGTGACCAAAAGTTATTACAGGATCTGCCCAATGTTGAATGGCGTGCCCGCTGTGGAGTGTTGAATTTTGAGGTCTCGCCATGAAAAACGAAAGTGCTCTACCTTCGGCATAAATGGTCCGATACCCACCAAACTTCACATGATTCATATTAGTCCCACCCTGAATACATTTACATAACCATATTTCCTGGTAGTCATAGCGCCACCGAGTGTCAAAAGCAAGTACTTCTTATCAGACACTTAACTTTGGATTAACCTGAAATTTCAATGCTGTGGTCTATATTTGATGTACACAAACGTGACGTATCATTAGTGTCTATGCGTGCTTCAGAGGGTTTCATTTTGAGGTCTCGCCATGAAAAACGAAAGTGCTCTACCTTCGGCATAAATGGTCCGATATCCACCAAACTTCACATGATTCATATCAGTCCTGCCCTGAACACACTGACATAAAAATATTTCCTGATGCTCATAGTGCCACCTAGTGGTGACAGGAAATAGGTCTCATCAAACACTTATCTTTCGATTTATCCAAAAGTTACATGCTGTAGTGTTTGATGTATAAAAACATGATGTATAATAAATGCACTTTCTAATTCCCTCTAGTGGAAAGACGAAGTGATACTAAATGTGAAATATGTCATTCCAGCAATGTATCAAGGATATGCCAAGTCACTCCTGCTTGTGATGTCCAACTTTGACAGAAATGAACTGACGCACTAGAAGGCATCCTGCCAGCCCCCCTGAGTTGCGTGAAGGTGTGAGGGCCCGTTCATCCCTGCTTGCAGCTTTAATTATTGTTTTTATTATTTGTTTGCTGATCCTGTCAGTTTATTTATCTCCTTTAACTTTAGCTTATATTGTAGTTATGCTATGTAGCGTGTGAAATAGAGTATGGTGAATGTGCTAGGAAAGGTAGTATCAGCACTACTTCTACCTGGAGCTCGCATGTACGGAGCCTGGGTTTGGTTGAAGGTGGCAGTGCTGTTTGGGCTGAGAAAGCCGTGTGTAAGTAAGGTAAAGGAGGTTATTGGGTTGGTGTGGGGAGCAGTGAGACCTGGCATTAGGGGAGTGTCTCTGGGACGCCAGAGATCACTGTCGAGCCTCCTGGAGGTGTCGTGGGACCAACTAGACGAAACACTGGTGAAAGGAGGTTCCCACCCGATGACCCCAAAGACATGTTAGTTATCACTGCTCACTGGTCTGTATAGTTAAGCCTTGCCATAATAGCTTGTCATAGGGCTTAGGAGGCTATTCACTGAGTGCTGATCCTTTTCTAGAGCACAAACTTCTTGTGTTTATTTGAATTCAGAACTAGCCCAGCTAGTGACTGCTGTGAATAGGGCAGCTGACAACAACGGAAAGACCATGTGACTGCTTGGAAAAACAGCTGACTGGACGGAAAAGACCCCAAAGGTGCTGGCATAGGCTAGCAACCCATGGTAGCAGTGGTGAGGCCTAGCAGCCTTACTGCAACCAAAATTAGCTACAACCAACATAGGGAAAATACTCCAAGAGTCAGCAAGAGCAGGGGTGGAAGATGACTCACAGGTGGATAACACGGCAACAGACATTGGAATGGACATGACTATGACTTGGATCTGTGACTCAGTGAAGGATAGGGGCATGGACCTATCCACCAGGGCTAGAATTAGCAGCACTCAGGGCAAGGCAAGGATAAAAGTAGCACAGTTGAGAACAAGATGCTTCAGGTTTGTCCTTGCGGCTGGCAGAAAGTAACATCAGTGAAAGGCCTCAGAACTCATCAGGGAAAGAAGAAGTGTGTGGCAAAGAAAGGGCAGAGTAGCCGCATTGATCAGTACTTCCTAAGAAGTCAGTCGAGTCAGTCGGATGAAGTCCAGCGGCAGGTAGAAAACCACAGTTTGCAGGACATCAGTAACGCTGCCACTGAGGAGGAGGAGGGGGTAGTAAGAGAGGATGCAGGTGACACTGAGGCCAGTATGCCAGTCAGAGAGAGAACCATGGAGCAAAAGGTTAGAGTTAGATGGCCTAGGGCAAATGACAGTAAAGAATGGGAGATAGTTAATAGATCTTTGGCAGTAATCTTGAGTAGGCTTAGAGGAAATGCAATAGAAGGGTTAGAAAAGCTGGGAGATATAATGTATTCATATGGTGTAGAGAGGTTTGGGGTGCATGAGAGAAAGAGGAGTGAGAGGGTACAGTCAGGTACGTCTAGGCGGCAAACAGAAATAGAGAAGTTAGGCAAGGAAAGGAGACAGTTAAGAAAGCAGTGGAAAAAGGCTACAGAAGAAGAAATGGAGGGAATTAAGGTGTTGCAAGAGGAGTTGAGAAGCAGGTTAGCAGTTCTTAGAAGGGCAGAGCATCTCAGGAAAAAGAGAAGGAAGAAGGAATATGCTAGGACAGGTTTTTTCAGGGACCCTTTTAAGTTTGTTAAAGGATTGTTCAACCAGGAAAAGGGAGGGCAGCTTATAGCAGAAAGGCTAGAGATTGAAGAATATTTGAGAGACACATATTCAGATTTAGAGAGGAATAGGATAGTAGGAATCCCACCCAATATCCCTGCGTTAGGAGGGATACAGCATGAGATGGATGTCAGGCCACCTAGGTGGAAGGAAGTTCAGGAGATGGTCAGGCGTGCAAAGGCTTCTTCGGCCCCAGGGCCTAATGGAGTCCCCTACCAGGTTTATAAAAGTGCATCTGATATCCTTAAATTTTTGTGGAAACAGCTAAGAACAGTTTGGGAGAAACAAATTATACCAAGAGCACGGTGTAGGGCAGGGGTTGTCCTCATTCCTCAGGAGAAGGAGTCTGTGGACCTTAGCCAATTCCGGATGATTTCTCTCTTGAATGTGGAGGGGAAAGATTTTCTTTAGTGTAGTTGCGCAGAGATTAGCTAGCTACTTAGAAAGGAATAGCTTAATAGATACCATGGTGCAGAAGTCAGGAATACCAGATTTTTCAGGGTGTTTAGAGTATACTAGCATGATCTGGCACCAGATTCAGGCAGCGAAGATTAACAAAAGGGACCTGTATGTAATATTTTTAGATCAAGCAAATGCGTTTGGTTCAGTACTGCATAGCCTCATTTGGAGTGCATTTGACTGTTTCAGAGTGCCACAGGTAGTTGTCAACTTATTGAAAGCATACTTTCAGGATATTAGATTGTGTCTAAGTACGGCAGGTTCCACAACAGGTTGGCAGAGGCTAGAAATAGGCATCATGGCAGGGCGTACAATTTCTCTATTAGCATTTACTATGGCGATGGAAGTAATCATCAGGGCTTCTAAGTGGGTGGTAGGTGGAGAGAGACGGCAGAATGGGTTGCATCTTCCACCAGTTAGGCTTACATGGATGACATGACACTGGTGACCACAACAATGCCATGTACAAAGACGCTACTAGAGAAGGTAAATAAGAACCTCGAGTGGGCCAGCATGAAGATCAAGCCTAGTAAATCTAGAAGCATCTCGATATGTAGAGGGAAGTTAAGTGATAGGAAGTCTGTCATAGATGATGAGGACATCCCAACAATTAGGGAAAAGTCAGTAAAGAGTATAGGTAGGTGGTACAATGTAGAGTTGAATGATAAGGAACAGGTGGTGAAATTTAGAAAAGATGTGGCAGAAGGATTGGATAGAATAGATAAATCAGAACTTCCAGGAAAGTTGAAGTTGTGGTGTTTGCAATTTGGGCTATATCCTAGGTTAATGTGGCCATTATCAATTTATGAAATTCCAATATCCGTTGTGGGGAGAATTGAAAGGTCGGTTAGCTCCTATATTAGGAAGTGGTTGGGCGCTCCTAGGTGCCTACGTAGTGTTGCATTGTATGGAAAAGGGATACTTCAGCTGTCAGTATCTAGTTTAACAGAGGAATTTAAATGCACCAAGGTCAGGACAGAGCTCTTGTTATCTGGGAGTAAGGACGTGGTAGTTAGGAGTGTGGTTCCAAATCCAACCAAGGGGAGGAAGTGGAACCCAAGATCGGCAGTTCAGGAGGCAGAGGCAGCTCTTAGACATGCAGAGATTGTAGGTAATGTTCAGTTTGGCCGGGGAAGCCTGGGGCTTGGCTCAGGCAAACCGGTATGGAATACAGCAGGTCTCAAAGATAAAAGATAGCTGGTTGTGGAACAGATACGTAGACAGGAGGAGATAGTAAGGGGTGCAAAGGTAGTGGCCCAGGCTAAACAGGGACAGTGGTTGAATTGGGAAAGTGTAGAGAAGAGGAAGCTTAGTTGGAGGGACCTGTGGAGTATGGAGGAAAATCGTATTAGATTCCTGGTACATATGATGTGTTACCAACCCCCCAGAACCTAAAACTGTGGGTAAATGAGGACCCTTCATGCCCATTGTGTTCAGGTACTGCAACCTTAAAGCATATTTTGTCCGGCTGTGAAGTTAGCTTGTCACAAGGCCGATATACATGGCGACATAACCAGGTAGGTGTTAAGGATAGGAGTTTAGCAATGCAGTTTGTCCGTGAGGGGGAGAAATACAGAAGGGATAAGTTAGTAAGGAGGCAAGGGCGTGGCCGCCTAGAAGGTGCTTGTGATTGGGAAATGCAAGTAGATTTAGGGGGAAAGCTTGTTGTTCCCCAGGAAATAGTTTGTACCAAGCAGAGGCCTGACATAGTGTTGTGGTCATTGAGTCAACGGATAGTTTATTTCATTGAGCTGACAGTTCCTTGGGAAGACTCAGTGGAAGAAGCCTATCAAAGAAAAAATCTTAGATATGCAGACTTAGGAGTAGAAGCTGAGCAGTGAGGATGGAAAACTAGGATTTGTCCAGTGGAAGTGGAGTGTAGGGGATTTATAGCAAGATCAGCTGTCTCGCTTCTGGGGGAACTCGGAGTGTGGGGACAGAGTTTGAGGAAGACAGTGAGGGAAATGTCAGATGAAGCAACCAGAGCCAGCCAGTTTATCTATAAGAGAAGAAATAATGTCAGTTGGGGGCCAGCAGGGGGAACTACTAAGCAGGGTACATAACTCCTTGAGATCAGGTGGAGAGATTCACCAGTCAGTCCTCTCAGGAGGAAATCCAGGAAGAGGAAGGTTATTTAAGTGTGGGAGTGGCCTATTTGAATCCCTTTTGTTTGAGACCATGCTGCAAGGTGAGTGTGTTTGCTGATCCTCTGAGTTTATTTATCTCCTTTAACTTTAGCTTATATTGTGGTTATGCTATGTAGCGTGTGAAATAGAGTATGGTGAATGTGCTAGGAAAGGTAGTATCAGCACTTCTTCTACCTGGAGCTTGCATGTACGGAGCCTGGGTTTCGTTGAAGGTGGCAGTGCTGTTTGGGCTGAGAAAGCCGTGTGTAAGTAAGGTAAAGGAGGTTATTGGGTTGGTGTGGGGAGCAGTGAGACCTGGCATTAGGGGAGTGTCTCTGGGACGCCAGAGATCATTGTCTAGCCTCCTGGAGGTGTCATGGGACCAAGTAGATGAAACACCGGTGAAAGGAGGTTCCCACCCAATGACCCCAAAGACATGTTAATATATCACTGCTCACTGGTCTGTATAGTTAAGCCTTGCCATAATAGCTTGTCATAGGGCTTAGGAGGTTATTCACTGAGTGCTGATCCTTTTCTAGAGCACAAACTTCTTGTCTTTATTTGAATGAATTATTATTATTGGTGGGAAATTATAACAAGAACACTTTCGTGTTTTTGTGTGTATACAGGACGTTATTGAATCAGGGAATTTGTGTGTCTACCACGAAAAAGGATCCTAACTGACTTTCAATTGGCATTGTTTCCGTGGTACCGGCACATAATTTCAACCCATTACGTGCTGCCACCACGGAATGCGGTGTAAAGAGGTCGTGGTCATTTCACGTATTTCTGTGAGATCAGGTTGGTGGGGTGGCTACTACTGAAGGACATCTTCATAATACAGCCATTCATTGATCTTGAAGGTCGAAAGTCAACCTTACGCCAATATCAGTTAATCACAAAGTATACTGATTGATCAGCTGGCTGTGAACATGCGTGCAGGGAATAAAGATGGCGCCCCCAGTGTGGATGCCTGTTTCAGCAGCTCCTGCTCACCACCAAGCTTTTTCTCTATTTTTTCTTTTTAACTTTCTTACTTTGAGTTTTTTTCTGTCTAGCTATCTAGCACTTATGTTCTGCTTTTCTATAGAGGCGAAGACCGCTCTCTTTATAGCGGTCTTTCTCCCATTTTTCCTTGGATATGATCGTGTGCGGGGATCCGGTGCCCAGCCGTGGCTCCATTGTTTACACCCAGGACCAGCTGTTAGCGCTACAACACACCGCGGTGCGGTCCGAGGAGAGGCACAATATTCCCCGCGAGCTGCGGAGACAGAAACGGGGATGTCGCGCCGGAGTGCAGCGCCAACACCGGGGGAGACGGTAAAACCCGTCCTCCTGTTCGTCATCATGGGGAACGTAAGATTGCTCCCCAGCAAGATGGACGAGCTGTCGGCGCTGACTCGCCATCAGAGGGAGTACCGGCAGAGCAGCGTGCTGGTGTTTACCGAGACATGGCTGAACGCGGAAGTACCGGACACGATCACCGCACTGGACGGATTCCAGCTCATCAAACACGACAGGACAGTGGACAGCGGTAAGAGGAAAGGAGGGGTGCTGGCTGTGTTTGTGAATGATAGATGGTGTAACTCTGGGCACATCACTATTAAGGAACAGCATTGCTGCAGGGACATTGAGCTTCTGGCTGTTGGCATGAGACCATATTATCTACCCAGGGAGTTTTCTCATGTCATTATGGTAGCAGTGTATGTCCCCCCGTCGGCAAAGGCTGAGTCTGCTTGTGACATTCTTCACTCTGTTACAAGTAGGCTGCAAACACAGCACCCTCAGGCCCTCCTTCTAATCTCTGGGGACTTCAATCACGCCTGTCCATCCACCAACCTGCCCATCTTCACCTAGTATGTTTCCTGCCACACCAGAGACAATAAAACACTGGATTTATTTTATGCCAACACCAAAGAGGCATACCACTCATCACCCCTGCCCTCCCTGAGAAAAGCTGATCACAACCTGGTTCATCTTCTGCCTGTCTACAGACCTCTGGTGCAGAGAGAACCAGCAACCACCCGCACTGTGAAAAGATGGTCTGAGGAGGCCGAGGAGACCCTGAAAGACTGCTTCGAGACCACTGTGTGGGAGGTACTCAGCAATTCCCATGGGGAGGACATTGCTAGTATGACATCATGCATTACGGACAACATAAACTTCTGTGTGGAAAACACCGTACCCACCAGGACTGTACGCTGCTTCTCCAACACCAAACCCTGGGTTACTCCAGAGTTAAAAGCTCTCCTGAAGGAGAAGCAGAGAGCTTTAAACTCTGGAAATAAGGAGGAGCTGAAGGCCGTGCAGAAGGAGCTAAGGAGAAACATCAGGTGGGGAAAGGGTTAGGGTTAGGGTTAGCCATCTTTTACGGAGTGGTCTGCTGGGGCAGCAGCGTCTCAGCTGCAGATAGGAAGAGACTGGACAAGCTGATCAAGAATGCCAGCTTTGTCCTGGGATGCTCTCTGGACTCTGTGCAGGTGGTGGGAGAAAGGAGGATGACAGCCAAGCTGTCATCTCTGAGGACTAATGACTCCCATCCTCTGCAGGAGGAGATAAAAGCTCTGGAGAGCTCCTTCAGCGATCGACTGATTCACCCAAAGTGTGTGAAGGAACGCTATCGCAGATCCTTCCTACCTGCTGCTGTCAGGCTACATAACCAGCACTGCTCACAGTAAACTGCACCATGGACACTTTAGGGACACTATGGACACTTTATGGACACCATAATAAGCATAACTGTCCCCCATGCTGTTGTTGTTGTTGTTTATTTGCACATACAATCTTCACTTTGCACTAAATATGTTCACTTTAATCCATTGCTCACTTTTTATTCACTGCTCATTATTGTTATTATAATTAATATTATTATTATTTATTGCTGTTTCTTGTATTTTTGTACTCTTTCTGCATGCCTAGTTTGTTTTACCTTTTTTAAATTTTGAAATCTTTAATCTGACTCTTTCCCCTTGACTGCTGTAACACTGGAATTTCTCAGTTGTGGGATCAATAAAGGTGTATCTTATCTTATCTTAGACATGCTCGTCAGTTTTAAGTACATGTCTTTTTTTGACTCAACAGCAAATAAGGACACACACACATACTCAGACTTAATGCACAATGTCATCACACACGTGCACACACAGGTGAAAGTTGTACTGTGCTTCCCTGTACGTGCCTACCTGCTTGTTTGAGTCTTAAGAGGGATTCTTTAATGAGGGAGCAGTGCAGGCACTCATGAAATCATTTAAATTTCAAATGCATGAGGTGATTATGCCAGTGAATTAGCCCAGTGACTTATTGTGGAATAATTTAGCTCAGTCAGGCAGAATGGAGACAGCTAATGTCTGTAGAGAGAGACCTCACAGCAGACTCGGGGTAGGGTGGGGCTCAGTGGGTTTACGGGTGGGAGGGCTAGTGGGAGGTGAAAAATGGAAGCTGGAAAAGAGCACGAGATGTAGAAGGAAGGAACAACAGAGGAGGTTATTGTGTACATAGGCCTCACTCAAGACATGGACAGATGAAGGAAGGGAAAGCGAGGTACAAAAGGGGAAGTGAGAATGGATGTGAGAATGAGAGGGGATGAAAGAGGGAAGAGATGAACAGAGGGAGAGGAGAAAATCAATTGAGAGGACGAATGGAGGTGGTAATTGCCTGACAGACGTGAATGGATAGGCGACAGGGAGAGGGCAAGTATGCAGGTGAAAAAGGGAAGCAGGCAGAGGAGATGGGGAGACACAACAGAAAAAAAACAACAAAGTAGAGGGATAAACAGTAGTGAAAATAGAGGTGAGAGAAAGGAATAATGTTAGTAATGCTCTCAGCTGGTAGTACAATTGGAAAAATCTTTAAGTTGTATTTATCAGTTTTAGGCCTTTAGGGGGCAGAATAGCATCAAAACACGGTGAGGAATATGCAGCCCACACATAAACTCCAGCTAATGAAGCTGTTTAAGCTAACCTGTGAGCAAACATTTACTTTTTTAAACGTTAAAGCTAGTGCGTAACTTCTGTCACCCCCTAGCGGAATACTGCGTATTACAACAAATAAGACAGCACTTCCATATGACGTATGCCCAAATGTACCCCGCCCCCCCACTATGCCCCCCACTCCCCACCGCTATCCCTCCGCCACCGTGATTCGCAATTCCACAACATTTTTATTGTTTGAAGAAGGACAGCCGGTGAAAAAAAAAGATGGATTCTTCAGAAGAGGTAATTATAGTATGTTTTTTTTCTGCCACAGAAATGCAAATAGCCTATTACAAATGGGAGACAAGGTGCCTGCTAATTTGTAGCTGACAGGTCAGTGGATGAAAAGACCCAGTGGTAGTCAGCAGAAGTCATTTGTTGTCCGTCGGTCTCCAGTAGCTGCTCACTGATGAAAAACAAAGTGTTAGACACAAAGTAGGAAAGTAACCATGCCAGTCCCACTAATTACAGAAAGTGAGTCAGTGCTTGTGTTGCACCATTTACTGTACCGTTATATGGTGTAGAAAAAAAAAGTGTAAATTTATCATCACCCGCAGGACTGGTAAATACACGCACAAGCTGTTGAAGAAATCACCAAGTCATACATGCACGTTTGTCAACTGTTGAAGGGGCATTTTTGTACTTTTTAGATATGTTTTTTACCTGTTTATAACAACCCAGATATGCTCTGACACACATTTAATAAATTAGGAGCTTTCCAGCTTCGATGTCCTCTCCAATCCAGCCAGCTCTGACTATCAGCCACGCAGTAGAGGACGTGGAAGAGGTAGAGGTCAAGGAAGAAGCCAGCCTTCCAGAGGCCGAGGCCGAGGAAGAGGAAGGGGCAGAGGCAGAGGTGCAGACCAGCTGCAACAGGAGGACAGGGACAGACTTGACCAGCTCCGTCGACGTAACCTGGATGAAATAAGTGTTTGTTCCTTTTTGCTCAACACATTCATTTCTTTACATAAAAACTTATACTGTGTCATCTTTATTTCCTATTTATATTTCCCCATTGTGAGCCAACCTTATTGAATCTTATCCTCTACAGGCTGCATTAGCTGACATGTCTGAGGTCAGAGGTGACCTCATTGAGAGGCTAGCCACAAGCTTCCCAGGTGTCTTGTTTGATGTCCTCTCCTCCAGAAATCCACCTGAGCCTTCTGCTGCTAGAACAAGTGCACAACCATGGTGGTGCACATGTCAGAAATGTTAGGAAATGCCAACAGAAGTGGAGAAGAAGTGCTGCCAGCTAAGCCCAGAGCACTGCATTAGCAGGACAGCACATCTGGAACTCTTCTGCTTGGAGCCTGGCATTCTGCGACTGGCAAGGGGGCTCAGACATGAATATCTCGGACTGGATGACCTGCAAGACCCTGGGCAAGACAACAGAGAATTCAGACATACAGCTTACAGACAATTTGTTTTGTCGCAGCATGGAAGACTACGGGCTGGTCAACGTGTTGTCATCCCAAGCTGCTGCATGTGGCGTATACGGGACACTTTTCCAGACCTACCTGGCAGCTACACAGGCTTCATCCCTGGGCTGTTGTGAAACAGCCAAATTTTGTTTTATTATTGTCTGCACCTTCTGCTTTTTGTATATAATTGTCTACTTAGCTGTTTATAGCTGTATTTATAATGTTAGCCTTACTTTGTTTATTACTTATCAGCTGTTAATATTTGTTTTTATCATTTTAGCCTTACTTTGTTTACTTCTTGTTAGCTGTTTATAGCTGTATTCATAATTACTTTGTTTACATCTGTCACACATTTTACAATTTGACAAGTGCAATATCTGAAAATATAATAAATGTCAACACTCATTTCAGTAAAGTATGTCATCTAGTGTTTATTAGCTTTTTATTACAATCTGTCAAATATTTACAAGAAGCTTGTTTTTACTGAATGTAAAGTGATGGAGTGGTCTGCAGAAATCAATCCGTAATTCTTTCTTCAGAGGAGAATCTAGAAAAGACATGGCAGCAATTAGCAGCAGTTATGGATATAATTGACACATTCTGAAACCTAGTAATGCTGTTTTTTTTTTTAATGTACCTTTCCTCTGGAGACCTGGCTCTGAAGCAACTCCTCTGTTGTTGGTGGCTCCACAGGTGGGAGGAGGCCAAATCTTCCAGTATCTTCCTCCCTGCTGGTCCTCTTTCGTGGCACTCCCTTCCCTGACATCAAACGTCTGCGTGTGATTGCCCTTTGTAGATCAGGGATGTAGCTGTATGATTTGTGGCTCTTGATGGTGTAAAGGCTGGATCTACTCGACTTTTTATTGTAAATTTTCTGGTATCTGGGTGGAAAACGGGCAAAACAAACATCACACATCAGCAAGTCAGGCAAAGCTACACTATAAAACTGAAATACTGACAGTTTACTATATTACAGTACAATATAAGTAGTACTTGCAAAGAAAAAACAGAATAATATAGTATGACATACACTCTGTTGCCTTCTTTGGTCAACATTGGTGGTCTGGTGTTGTGGTGGTTGTAGTCTAATGCAGCAAGCAAAGTTCTGGCTTCATACACAGCCGAAGAGAAGGCAAAGCGTTTGCCTGCATACATTAGAATATGATTGTGGAAGGTCTCAAGGTCAGATATCGTCCTATGAAACACAGACAAAAAAACAAACAAAAAAACAGGTATTGTATCATGACATGTTGCAGCCTTACTTTTCTGAAATTCACCTGTTCCAAGTGTCCACATACACAGTGCTTTCTGGACAAGTGCATCTCCTGTACCGAAAGTTCAAAAATTTGGGGACATCTTTTAGCCACTTTTTGTTTAGGACAACTCCAATGAGTGCCATGTATGCAGGTGAATCTTTTTGGATCCACTCCTTTTCACGGTCTTCATCATTCAGTTGCTCATGAAGGCACCTCCCAAAAGCCCACTCATGACGGCCGGTCACATGGTAAAGAATACCTCGCCATAGGCCCTGCAACCAGGAAAACAGCTTATCTTAGCTTTTTTCCACTTGGTGACACTGAAAATGTTAGTGATGTTGTGGCCAATGGCTGCATCAGATAGATGCTACTGGATCACATTTCAGTTTTGGTCTTTTTTTGGGGTTTAAAAAAATAGAGTAATAGTTACAGTCAATCAGTTAAAGTTATGCTTGGGACCAATCACTAGCTTCATGTAAGTTGATACCAACAATTTCAATGTACACACCATGAACCGTTCCATGTTCTGTGCCTCCTTACCACAGACCCAGAAGTGATTGACTATGTCTTTCAACCACTGTAGGATTTCTGTTTGGCCTTTCACCTGTCCTGCCTAGAAAGGTTAAAAATTAAAACACCGTTACTCTATGTATTAGCATGCGTCAATCCAGCCAGTCAGTGCACAGTGTACTGGAGATAACAATCTTAATGCATGTAGTTTCTTGGCCAAGCTTTTTACTCCATGCCACATGTCCAAGGTGTGGATTACTCCCCGGTCACCATACCTCCCACGCTTGGGATCTGTAACATACAAAAACCAAACACTGGTGTAAGTGTGATTCATCCTAAATGCAGCTGGGTTACAGGTATTAGTAACTAGATCTGAGTACAAGCTCAGCAATTAGGGCCTTGATTTGAACATGTGCATCAGTGCACATCTCTTTCAGTGGTATTTCGGAAAGAAGTTGGTCCATTGCTCTTATGAATCCTTCTTTCTCCATTGCAACAGAGTTCCTGTTTGTCTCTCTCGTCGACTGTCGTGATGTTGATGATGTCCCGGGACTCACAGTCCATAGTGGTGTACGAGCAATACTGTGCACAGTGCCCTGTATGGTAACATTATAGGATTACAATTTTATAATATGTGAGAGTACATGAAATACAGAAGGTTGTGTCACACAGACACAAACTACTGTACCTTTGAAATTCAGTGCCATTGCTGGAAAGTGATGGGGGAGGAGGTGGTCAGATGTTTCTGTCGGTCTTCATGGGGGTTGATGACAATGGCCCCTTAGAGTACTTTTTGTAACTGTAATGAAAATGATGGAAGTTGTAATTTTGTATCCACAAGCGGCACACTGATGTGTGACACACTGCCCATACTCAGCACTGGCATGACATTATTCTTAAACCGCATTTGCGAATGTGTGACCGTAGCCTAAAGTTCATTGTTAGCTCAGCCACGGATGTTATGTTGTTGGTGATCTGTCTATTTTTTGTAAGCAGTATTACCGTTAAACGCAACACCAAACTGAACGAGTGTAGCTCTCCATGCTCGCGCTAAACATTGTATACTGCTCGCCATGGTACACAGAGTAACACTTTCTAAACACTGTGTACTGCTCGCCACGGTACACAGAGTAACTCTCGCTACACAACGTGGCGAACACCAGGCTGCTAACATTACGTTCATAGCACCATTTCCAAGAAAATAATAAAGTACTAGGTCCAGTACATGTAACAGCAACACATACTACTCATAATTATAAACCAAGTGACTTACTTATCCAACAGCAGCAAGGCAACATCCGTGTCTGCCCTCAGCCCAATTTCTTCCTTCAGGGCTCTCCACCGAGGAAAAGCAACGCCAATACAAATCCTTGTTTGCCTTCTCTGTCGGCCACTTTCCTTCTTTGCTAACAGACCTTCAGCCGAACATCCAGGCTTTTTCTTTGTGGTAGGATCCACTTCTGAACCGTGTCTCGGCCGTTTCTTTGGGTTCTCCACCATGTTGCTTTCTCTTTCTACCTGCACTCTGCCTCTTGCTATGAGACTCTCCGCTCTTCCTCCCCCTCCCTTCTTATTGTGAGGTAAAAGGCGTCATTTCCTCTGCGTCAGCACGGGAATGTCGCCGGTCGATAAGCAAACAACAAATGATATATATTGAAAAATACCACAAGAATCAGCATTGTGTCATCTCCTCTAGTAGTGGCTTGGGTGAAACGGACATTTACGGACATGTAGAAGTTATGCACTATAGCTTTAAGCAGACATGAAAAAAAAGTCATCATCCTTCTGGGGTCATGTTTCTGAACAGCTGAGAAATGTAAGTTCAGTCTTCACTCACATGTTAACTCTGTTTGAGCTTCAAGCAAGTTGACACTGCTAAAAATGTAGGAGCTACTAAATGCTAGCCATCCACTCGTTAACTGTCGACTAGTTCTAGACAAGCTGCAACTGAAAAATGAAGCTAACACCAATGTGCCACAAACTGTACTTCCTCTAATGCAAAATAATTAAGTCTGGCCCTGCACTAGGATTCGTCTCTAAATGCAGCTAGCTGAGCGAGTGACTGCGTATGCTGCTGGAGCACCAATGTACACCATCATATCTTTCCCCAAGAAAAGGAAATCAGAGTTCCAAAGAAAGAAAGAAAAAGAAAACTGACTTTGTAACAGAAACATTTTAAATGATGCATGAGAGACACATTAATCAAGAGAGGAAGGGTGGGGGGTCCTAATAGACTGCTTATGTATGGGACCCAGAATTTGGTGCTCCTCCCCGATCCAAATCAATTTGGGTTAAGGTTAGGGTGTTATGGTTAGGGTATTTTGCTGATTGTTATAACCGGAACACCTAAATGATGCTAAAATGCTGTGAGCTGAGAGTAACTGTGATGTCAGCTGATAAATCTCTGTGAGTTCGTCACTACCATCTATTCCTTTTTACATTAAATGTAGCCTTTTAATACACTCTAAGTAAATGCTTGACAGTATTTTTCTTTGATTGTCTAACATTCCATAGAGATACATACACTGTGAATGAATTCAAAAGAAGGAGTACAGAGTGTTAGCAGTAGTTGTGGATATACAAAGGTTTGTGTGGGTAAGAGTCAAGAGCAACGTACAGAAGTAGTGAACCCTGCTCTTCTGTCTGTTCCACCCTACATAACCCCACATACAGTATATTATGTTCAGCTGTCAAAGCAGTTTTTGGAATTAATCACATGATTGTTGTGGCAAACATATTTCTGCTTTGGGCCAAATAATGGATCAATCAGGGACAGCAGAAAGATCATTTAGCAACAGAGGAGAAGCCATAAATTATCTCTGATTGCCTTACACATGATTAATGCTCCTGTGTACATTGCCCTAATGCCATTCATCAGTGTTTTAAATGTAATTAATGTATATTGAGGGGGGTAAATTAGATGGGTGCAGCTCGCAATGAAACACACTCAGTGCAGTTGTGTATGTCAGGTTATTGTTTGAATAGTGTTATCTTTAATAGCAATAATCACATCTTTGCAAGTCAGCTGTGGAGGTCCGAACAACTTCAGAGGAGTCATTTAAATGGTTTATGTACACAGAATTATTAAAGTCATGTGTTCTTCTATATACTGTAAACTAAACTTAAAGTTTCAAATGTAAGACAGTTATTTCTGTTACTACTGCAATAACTATAGGCGTCATTGTTAGTTCAATAAAAAAATTTAAAAAAAATTTAAAATTCCATGCACATCATTTTCCACCAGCTCCCACCTTACAATACGGGATTATCGGGCTTCCGGATTTCTTAGGCGGAAGTGGTGATTGTTGTGCCTACACACTTCCTGTTGGCAGTGGCGCTTCAGTTCACAACAACAATGGCTGAAGCGACATCGAGGTGTCACTGCTCCGTGACACTTTGCACATCAAACAAACAGCGACAACCGTACCTCAGTTTTCACGCATTCCTGGGTGACTTAAGTCTCAGGAAGAAATGGGTGATAGCTATTCGCCGGGATGAAGGGCCAAGTTTTACCATTATCCGAAGCAGCACGTTTGTTTGTAGCCGGCATATCAGCAAAGCACAAGACTTCACTGCAGGTACTGCTAGCAGGCTAGCTTTAGCTAACATTACCAACATTACCGACATAACCACTTGCAAACGGCTGAAAATCAGGGTCGTGCCCTCCTGTTTTGAGGGGAATGATTGGGGCAAGGTGTCTAGGCGGGAGTCCGTTTAAAAGAGAACATCGACTCGCTTGGGCCATGACATTCGCCCAGTCCTTCCTCTGGAGCCCCGGGTTGAGGACGGGGTGGAGGAGATGGCAGTTTTGATTGTGATGATGAAAGAACACGACTACGATTCGGCTCCTAAGCCAGGTATGTTATGCACAAGAATGCTGTATTTTTGTGAGTGTATGGAGTTGACACATTGGCTTACATCAGGATATACAGGTGCATCTCGATAAATTATAATGACTTGAAAAAGTTCAGTAATTTTTGTCAATTATTTTAGAAAGTGAAAAAATAAATAACGTATATGTAAATATTTTCGGAGACCTTTAAAATATTTAGATATAAAAATATATTTTTTTACTTTCTGAATTAACTGGGGGAAAAAAAAACCCCTGAACTTTTTCATGATATTCTAATTTATTATTTAGGTATAATATGTAGTTTTTCCACATAAAAATGTCTAAAAACTACTAAACCAATATTATATATTTTGTTTAGTTGTGTACTTTGATTATCAGAAATGTTTCCAACAATTTTTCAAACCCAGATAAATATGAAATATTAATAAAAGTTACAGACCGTGTTATTAGGTCACATGTCAAGGGCGATGTAACTCCAGTTACCATAGCCATTAAATGAAGGAGAAGAAGAAGAAGCAGACCGGATGAGATGTCAGAGAATGAATGTTATTGTTGCTAGGCTAAGCTAACTCGTCATGGATCATGATTATGCATTGACGGTTGCTGCACCTTCTGACACTGAAGCTGTCCCGGTAAACATGAGCAATTCTCTGCTGCTCAAGCTCGCTCTGCCAAAAAACTGCCACGGTCAGTTTCGGTTTCACGGAGTGAGGAACGTCAGATCCGTATCTTTTATATGACTACAACTCCCATGATCCCACGCTACTTTGTGACGTCACCCAACTCCGTCTTCTGTTATTGTTTTGGTTTGCGACCGCTAGCGGCAGAAAATTACATATTGCACGTTTAACTAAAAGTAATAGTGTAACAATAGCAACTAAAGGTGAATATTGAACTGTAAATAGCTATCTGATGTAGCTTTAAAGGGATACAAACTGCTTCCATCATGCAGGTCACAGAATCTGTATCAGATGGTTTCATTTTTTCTCTCATCTCATACAGGTGCTCTGGGTGCTGCAGCTGCACGCATACAGCAATTGGAAGCTGAAGTTAAGGAGCTCACAAGAGAGCTGACAAAGCTGCAAGTGGGTGGAGTGCATTTTCACCAATTTTGTGTCTCAGGTGAGGATATCACAAGATTCACATCAAGAGATGTTTTTTTGTGCCTTCTGGGAGGCTATTCAACCATCTGCCTCCATGGTGGTTTATTGGTCAAAAACTCAGAAAAAGGGACAAACATTCAGACCTGTTTCTCGCAGTCCAACACGTAGCATGCAAATGGTTGATGAGTTTTTTCTCTACTGCTGCCAAGTTGCTGCAGGCCTGCAAGAGAAGGTGCTGGCTGACATGTTTTAGGTCAGTGTGTTCACTGTCTCCCGTGTAGTCATAACATGGGCCAACTACCTCTACCTCCTCCTTGGCTCCCTGCCCATTTGGATGAGTAAACAGCAAGTCAAGAACACTATGCCAATCAAATTTGTGCAGTACAGTCCAGAGGTCCGGGTAATCATCAACTGCACTGAGGTGCGATGCCAGAACCCATCATCCCTCATCTTACAAAAACACAAGAACCTTAAAGGGTTTGATTGGGATTGCCCCGTGTAGTGCTGTGACTTTTGTGTCAAGTCTCTTCACCGGCTCCATCTCGGACCGAAAGCTGACTGAACGGAGTGGACTGCTGGACTTACTGGAGCCAGGAGATGGCTGCATGGCGGACAACCTGATTTCACAGAAATACATGAAATGACTGCGACCTCTTAACACCACATTCCGTGGTGGCAGCACATAATGAGTTAAAATGACGTGCCAGTACCACGGAAACAATGCCAATGTAAAGTCAATTAGGATCCATTGTCGTGGTGTACACACGGATTCCCTGATTCAATGTCACGTCAACCTCGTTTTCCTCAATATTCCTGTATACACACAAAAACACGGAAGTGTCCTTGATAACTCAACAATATGACAGGTTAATATCAAGGCCATAAAATAAAACAAATGTATTTTGCCAGCTTTTGATATTGTAGGCCTTTAAGAGCATTGTGCTGTGGGCGGATGGGGTGCGTTCCACTACTGTTTTGTAGCTACTGTCTGCCGTGTGGGCTTCATTCCATTTCAAATTGCTGTCCGTCTGCCATAACCAAATCCAAACGCCACTAATAAATAAAAAAGAATAAATAAATAAGAAGATAAAAATAAGGCTGAGCACGGAAGAACCAGAGAGGAAACACCATCACATGGAGCCGTCCGCATCATGCCCCCGGCGACCCGGCCACCCTCTACTCCACCAGGGGAGAGCGGACCCCAAGCCAGCGCCACAGAACCAGCAGCAGCCCCCCGGTGCAGACAGCTCCCACTGAGGAAACACTGGAGTTAAGAACTAAATTATGATAAATGACATAAAATATTAAGATGTAGGCCTAACATTAAATAAATCCGTTATTAAATAAATTAAAACATATAGCCCACAGTGGATAAAAGTAGAACATGCTAAAAGTAAATACAATAATAGGCTAAACAGTATCTAAGCAATAATAAAGTGTCTAAACAACAATAAATTGTATCTAAGTTATATATTAGGCTACCATTCCACTCTGTAAATAGATTTTAAAATTTCAATATAATTTTAATATTACTTTTGCTTATTTCATTACTGCTATTATTGGTTTTACTTTTTAGTAGTATTGTATTGTCTGAGGATGACTCATGTTAGTAACTATCTACAGTAAAAAAGAAAAACAAGCAAAGAAACAAATAAAAATCATTTTATACACTGGGCCTTCAAAGTGCTCTCTAAAACTAGACCTGGCATGGCTTGTGTCCAGAAAATGAAAAAATCAAAACTTTGTTATACAGCTAAACCAAATACATCATTGGAAAGGTCATAGTTTTTAGCTAATGCGCTAGAAACGGCGTTTTTGGGACGGTAGGTTTTTGCGGCTTGTAAAATAGAGTTGTAAAATAGGGTAATAAAAAGATATATATACTGAATATATATCAAATATATAGTAAAGCCGAACTAGTAATTACACTACACCTAGATGAACTATGTTAAGAAAAAGCAAGGATGTTGGCTAATTTCAGTTATTTTAGATAGTACTCTAGAAACCGCATTTTTGTGACTCCGGTTGTAGAGTTGTCAAATAGTGTTGTAAAAAAGTAAATCTGCTGAATATACCAAATTTCTACTACAGCTGAACTATCATGTTATCATTGTTATTATTATTATTATTGGTGGGAAATTATAACAGAGGAATATATTTGCTGTTTTAATATCAAGAACACTTTTGTGTTTTTGTGTGTATACAGGATGTTGTTGAATCAGGGAATCCGTGTGTCCACCACGACAGTGGATCCTAATTGACTTTACATTGGCATTGTTTCCGTGGTACTGGCACGTAATTTCAACCCATTACGTGCTGCCACCACGGAATGCGGTGTTAAGAGGTCGTGGTCATTTCACATATTTCTGTGAGATCAGGTTGATGGCGGACAAGGGGTTCACCATTGAGAAGATGCTTGCTGACCGTGGGGCAGCAATGGTTATACCACCCTTCAAGATGACAGGTAGGCATGAAATGGAATCAAAATTTCAAATGAAAATTGTGACCAAAATTATTAAGGTTAACATTGTTAAAATGTGCAGAATTGTTCAAAAAGTAATGAAGCCCTCACTGAAATAGTAGAAATTAATTCATCATTTCACCCTTAACCACAGCGCAGCTCAGCAAGGAGGATGCTCTGAAAACACAAGCAATCGCCCGACTTTGGAATCCTTGTGGAGAGAGCCATCCACAGAGTGAAGGAGTATCGCATTTGGGAACACACTCTTTCTCTAACCTTGTCTGGGACAGTCAACCAGCTGTGGACCAACTGCTGCCTGATGTCCAACTTCCAGGGACCACTTGATTTGAAAGGCGATATCCCTGTTGAATAGAGCAGCATTTCCCCCGATCCCTGGATTGATAAGAATTAATCATTTAAATTAGAGATGCAATAATTTACCTTATTGATCAATTCATTGATAAGTGCCAATTTTCCTGAGTAGCTGAATTTCCCTCTGAAATTCTAGGGCAGGCAACTGCATTTTTGGTAGCAAAACAAAATATATTCTGAATAGAAAATGTAATAAAATTCAAAATTGATTAATTGCAATTGATTTAATTTAATTGATCAATTCTTAACAATCGATTATTGATTGTTTGCATCCCTAATTTAAATTAAATTGATTGCAATTAATCAATTTTAAATTTTATTACATTTTCTATTCAGAATATATTTTGTTATGCTACCAAAATATGCTATTGCCTGCCCTAAACTGTATCCCAAATGATGCAATAAATCTTTGATTTAGGAATATGATATGCATTTTTTCTGTATATCATACGGAATATTTAGCTTTTATGTTATGTATAGGTAGAACCTATTGATTGAGAAGGAAATTCAGCTGCTCTGGAAAATCGCCGCTTATCAGTTAATTGATCAAGGTGAAGGTGAATCAATTAGTGATTAATGAATTAATCGATAATTTGCATCCCTAAATCACATATAGTGTTTGAGATTGTACTGCTTCCACCACTGCCTGTAGACACAAAAAGATGAATTGATATTTGATGTATAGTTTTGATGAGAAAAGTTAATGTACACACAATAAGCTTAATCATTAGGCTAAGAACATTAAGTGCATTTTCTTAATTCATTGTTGTACAATGATTTTTCATGTAGGCCTAGTTCTGTTATACTGTATCCAGTAGACAATCGTGTATTTTGAATATGAGAGGGGTCACTCATTTGTCATTAGTCACAGTTTTAATATTTGTAACATTGGTCAATGACAATATAATTACATTTAATAAAAATTACTTGACAATTAATATCACAAAACATGTCTCATGGAATTCATTACAATAATTATTAACACATTTAGTAGGCTCCTAAATATACAGGTGAGAAATCTGAGAATTATAGGAGACTGAGATTTTCTGGTGTTTAGTTACCATTTAGCTTTCTGCTGAAGATACATATCCATGTATGTACCAAAAAAGTACTTGTCCACCTTGTCTTTCATCTCTTTTATCATTTCGTCATCCCTCCAGACTCTTTCAACTGTTAAGTCTTCCTCAGTGTCTGTTGAAAATGAAATCGCACCAACTCAATCCAGTTACTGCCAATTGACCTTGAACCTGCCAGTAGAATTTATGATTCTGTTTCAGTTTTGCCTGACCATTCACCCAATTCACATGTCCTGCCTCAGAAATGTTAGAGATGTCTGGGCATTTAATTTCAGCAATCCCAAAACAAGGAATGGCATCCAGGTCAAACACCCTTGCATCGGGGCTAGCCCCGAGATGAGGAGCATCGGGATGTATAACGAAGCCACAACATGAGACATTTATGTCAAAACATTTTGAATATTGCTCTAGCACCTGTGGCTCATGATGAAGGCCCCTTTTCATGGCAGGAGTTTGACATACTCCCTTAAGTATTTGCACTGCCAGGGCCTAACCAGAAGACTCGCCTTGCACATGGCTAACCTCATAGAACCTACTGGCTGTCACTCTAGACTTGCATATCATTCCATAATGGGCACTCAGACTGCTCACATGTCTGCTCCTCCCTCTCAGCAGCCATCTCATGTGTGACAGTTAAGCTGTCCAAATGGAGGAACTGTTGTGAATTTGGGTCAAAATTTGGGAAGGTAGTGGGAAATGCTGACCCCTCTAGAGGCAGTTTAGGGAATGTTGGTGCATCTGGGTGTTGGACATGACTTGTGGGTATGGCCACAACAGGATGACACTAATATGACAGGGGGGAACCTCGCAGCACAGGTCAGAACCTGGAGTCAACCATGGAGAGCTCAGACAAGCCATGCGAGGATATCAGTGGTTGCAGTCTGAGGCTTTTCAGTCCTTCACCAAGTGCTGATTTTTACAGTCATTCTGGAGAATTGCTCACTGCAATGTTTTATTTGCTACATAATTGATGTGTATTAAAGTGGCAAGATACAACATTATACATCATTATACAGTAGCTGTAGGGGCCAGCCACTTCTGCTGTCTTTCAATCTGTGACTCTTTCGACTTTGATCTGTAACTTCGACTTTGATCTGTGTATGACATCATGCTCTGTGTGATGAGGTCACTGTGGCTTGCCTACATAAGCCAACCAGCTCCAACCACATAGTGGCACAAATTCTTTTAACATGTCAGTGCAACTTTCTGCTATTCTGCTATGTTTCATGCTAATAAAACTATAAGAACACAGCAAGTTGTTCTGCCTCACTCGTATAAAAGTCTCGACCCAGCTTCAACCCCACGGGGCAACACCGCTGACCCCACATCTGGTTAAACAAATTTGTACCTCTATGCTTCAACCACTATGCAGTTGGAACGGGCTGGTTTATATAGGCAAGCCACAGTGACCTCATCACACAGAGCATGATGTCATACAGAGATCACAGTCCAAAGAGTCACAGATCAAAGTCGGAAGAAGTGGCTGGCCCCTACAGTAGCCAACAGTATGATAGTAACATCACCTGTGTATGCTTGATAAAGCGTTGATTTGCATACACTCCTGGCAGATGGCTTTGGTCTCCTCACAACCAAGTCCTGAACAGGCTCTGCATGGATCCCCTAGGAATGATATTAACAAGCAGCCATTATTGTGATAGTGTCTTGCTTCATTTTAAGGACTTAAGTTAAGTCGGGAAGAAATCTAATAGCCCAAAGTCTAGTTTTACTAGCCTGTGGCTCTGTACACAAATGTTTTATATAACAGCAGTTACTGATCTTATCTTAAGTTAGTTGCTGGATCTGCTTGCCTGTCCCCATGCCTTATTGTTGAGCTCTACTACACAATTATAATATATAACTAATTTTTGTCATAGGGATTTACACAAAGTTCTACAAGGTTACCTTTGTCCTTGGCCAATGCCACGTTTGCAGAGAGCTTGTGCAGGCCACAGTTGGTGGTACAGCTCTCACCTGCATGGCGAGAGATAGGAGTGCATTGAGGATGTGCTTGTAACAGTCAGGGGTAGAAAATAAGTGAGTCAACTCAGCCTCATTTAAAGAAGGTGGACAAACTGAGTTTAATTAATGTTAGTTTCACGTTACCCTCGATTGCACGTTATAACGTTAATGCTACCTATATCTGAGCTGATGCCAAGCTAACATTATTTTTTGTTTTTATATATATACTTTATTAATCCCCCTGAGGGGAAATTCAATTTTTTCACTCTTGCTGTCAATTACACACAGGTCTGAAAGACACACATGCACAAACAGGACCTATACATGCACAAAGTGGAGAGACGTCAGAGTGAGGGGGCTGCCTTGGTCAGGCGCCCCGAGCAGTTGGAGGGTTCGGTGCCTTGCTCAAGGCAAGGTGCTCGGCAGTGCCCAGGAGGTGAACTGGCACCTCTCCAGCCACCAGTCCATGCTCCATATTTGGTCCGGACGGGGACTTGAACAGGCGACCCTCCGGTTCCCAACCCAGGTCCCTGTGGACTGAGCTACTGATAATGGTAGCTATAAGCTAATCTAGGTTAGCCACTCACCTTCATAGTTGTAGATGAAGTTCTCAAAAAATAAACTGTATCCTTTGTCCAGTTTGGAACGGGCTGTGGGAGAGTGTTTCTCTGTTAAACGATACACATCATGGAATGTCATTCTAGGTAGGTTTAACAGCAATTCAGTAAAAAAGAGTAAACTTGCGGAAGCCAGAATGACTCACCATTTTTTTATGAAAAAACTGCAAAGACGGCAGATGCTGCCATACAAGTGCACCTTCACCATACTGTGACGCTGTGTAATACAAACATGCTATCAAGCTTACTGTATTTGTGCTATTTATCAGCTGTTAAATGGTCTGTTGATTAGAGATGTAATCTTTTGAACAACCAGTTTATGCAGTTTTTGAGGCAAAATATTTTTCTGCAAAAGTATCCTATATGACAGGGGTTGGCAAGTAAGTTTGGCCTTGGGCCAAATTTTTTCCAAGCAACTGAATGGCGGGCCAAAACATCACATCTTGGGTGAAACTTTTTTTTTCTACCAAACAAAACTTTTTTTCCCTAATCTATACTATTATATATTGTACAAAAAAAGTAATTTAAGAAAGTTATATTTAAAATAAAGTAACTTGAATTTGCTACAGACTGTTATTAGTGTGTTATTACTGCTTTGTCTCCTGCTCCACTCTGTGGCTGCATTATAAAGCAGCTTATAATAGTAACCTGCTGATGACAGTTAATAATAAATGTGTATCATTTCCATTTTGAAAATGACTACTTCTTTGAGCCTAACTAACGTATTGTAATAATTTTTTTATGGACATTTTCTCTCAGGATTGGATATCCGACATATTCTCGTGTTACATCCTAACTTTGTTATTGTTTGTGTGCGGGAGGTTGCGTTGTGTGCACAGAGACATTAGCAAAACATTGCTAGCAAGCAAGACAAAATGTCACTGTCAAAAGCAATGAAAAGAAAAGCTGACAACAAAGGTAAGACGTACAAAGAAGAAAGGAAAGAAAAGTATGCGTTCATCCTACCTGATTTTATTAATGCCAAATCAGTCTGTCTAATCTGCAACGAAGCTATTGCAGTTTGCAAGGAATACAATATAAGACGGCACCACGACACAAAGCATGGCAACTTCAAAGTTGGTTATCCACTCCAGACAGTTGCACAAAAGCAGAAACTTAAAGCACTGGCAGCAGGTTATGCGCACAGCAGCAGGATCCTGGTACGAGGCCTCACAGCTTAACAAAAAGTGACAAGTGCATCCCTGAAAGCAGCATGGGTGCTTGCCCGGCACAGCAAACCATTCACTGAGATGTTTAAAGTGGTAATGGTGGCAGTTTTGGAGGAGCTGGCTACTGATAAGTCAATGGATGGAGTGATCGCTTCAGTGAAACAGGTGCCTCTCTCTGCGAGGTCCGCTACCCGGCACATAGACGCACTGACGGTTGCTGTGCACGGAGTTATTATCAGTGGTCTGAGTCAGGCCAATTACTTTTCTCTGGCCATTGATGAGAGCATCGACAACACAGATGTAAGCCAGATGTGTGTTTATGTGAGATATTTTGATGGGAAGGAGTTCAAGGAGGAGTTGTTGTCTCTAATTCCATTAGAGGGGAACACCACTGGAGATATTATATTTACCAAACTGGAGGAATTGTTCAGGCTGCATTCAAAGACAGATGGGGCACCTGCCATGGTCGGAAAGCACAGAGGTCTGGTGAGCAGATTGAAGATGATCGCGCCCTAAATGCACAGATTGCATTGCCTCAGTAAAGGGGGTTATGGATAAAGTGATGCGTGTCATTAATTTTACCAGGGGTACATCAAGCAATCAGCACCGTCTTTTCCGACAACTTGTGGCTGAGTCAGAGGAGGACGCATATGCTGACCTGCTGCTCCACAACGATGTGCGCTGGTTAAGTAAGGGCAAAGCGCTGGAGCGCTTCTGTGCGCTACTGGATGAGGTCAAGATGTTCCTGAGATTAAGCAAGATGCGAGCTGCAGACGACCACCTTGCCTTTCTACACGATGAAATGTCCATTTCCAATGTAGCATTTTTGACTGATATTTTTGGCCATCTGAACCAGCTTAACCTGCAGCTACAGGGGAGAGGCAAAACCATAGTGGACATGGTTGAAAAGCTGGAATCGTTCACCAGGAAACTGGAGTTGTTCCAATCAGACATATCAACTGGCAGGCTCCTGCACTTAAGTACACTAAAGGCACGGGGACGAGTGACAGGGCTGATGGTGGATTTCATCAAACAGCTACAGGACAACTTCAAGTCCAGGTTTGAGGACTACTCCATCCCGAGGGACATCATCGGTTTTGTCTGTGACCCACTCACTGTGCGGATTTCTCCTCCCTGGTTAAAAAAACCATCCCCTCGTTGGATGAGGCCGCATTTCAGCTGGAGCATATTGATTTCCAAACATCCTCCCTGCTCACCGATGCGCTCAAAAGTGTGCAATCCGTGGAAGACTTTTGGATGACATGCTCAGAGGTTTACAGGTGGATCAAGAAACTTGCCTTTTATGTACTGACGATGTTTCCCTCCACCTATACATGCAAGTCGACCTTCTCTTCTATGAATGCCATTAAGACGCATGAGAGGGATCGCCTGACGCACAAAAATCTAGAGAACTGCTTGCGAGTTAAAATGACTATCTCCAGACATCCAAAAGATTGTGACTGAAGGGAGATGCCAGTTTTCTCATTAAGTAAGTAGGCTTTTAAGCCTGTTATTACTGTTTTTATTAGCCATATTCTATTTTCATTTATCTAACAATTAATAATTATTAATAATAATTAATAATTATGTTAAGTAATGTGACTTAATTAACATTAAATCACCTCGTGGGGCACCATTCCCGTAAAGGGAAAAATGATAGCCAGTTAAAGATATCAGTCTCATAAAATATGCTAAACTATTAATTTGGAATTTTGATTAATAATGAAATTAATGACAACAACCAAAATTAACAGTAACCCCTGAAGGATTTCGGAGTTCTTGACGCAGCAGAGATTGACTATTCATTAACCCTTGTGCAACATTAAACAGACAGCAGGTATGATCTCAAAGAATTATATGTATTCACAAACTAGCAAAGCAAACCAAAACACACAAATTCTAACTAACTATATACAAGCTTGGTGTGTATATGTGTGTGTGTGTGTGTGTGTGTGTGTGTGTGTGTGTGTGTGTGTGTGTGTGTGTGTGTGTGAAAAGAGAAAAACAAATGCGGGTGTGCTGATCAAAGAGCCGTTTGGCCTACAAAACAAAATGGCTGACAACAGAGAACTACAAAATGGCCGAATAAAGCTGGCTTCAGGTTGGGGGAGGTGTTTGTCTGACCGTGTGGTCAGGACAAAGACAAAGGAAAAGAAGCGGGAACTTTGAGATGCCTGGTTGGGTGTAGCTCTGTTGAAAGCCTATTTGTTAATGAGTCCATGTGAATGTGATTTATGTTGCAAACAGTCTGGATTAGTGCAGAAATTGTTTAGTTGTGTGCAAGAATCTGTTTGTGAACAGTATTAGCAAACTAAACACTTTGGCGAAGTCAACTAATCAATGACCTAACTGCAAACTATCACAACAATAACTCAATGACAGCATTAAATCACATACAACAAGTTAAACAGTCTTGCCTAGCCTGTAAAGCTGTGATGAAGCTATGCCTAGTTGTTACTTTACCGATCTTTGAGTGGATGGAAGAAAGAGTAACTTGGTACTGCGCTTTGTTAGTCGGCGGAAGAAGGCTGGAAAGAGCTGTGGTTCCAGGTGCACTCTTTGTTGTTTCCTTTGTTCCAAAGGTGAAACTCTGAATAACCTGATCACTCAGGGTCTTTGCAGAGTTAGATGCTGGGTGCTAACTCACTTGGTTCTCCTTGTTGCTAGAAAGCTAGTTGCAAACCTTGTGCTTGCACCTCTAATTTTCTAATTCAGGTTAGAGAGTCTGTGATCAATTGCCTCACCTTTGATGGTTCAGGGCAAGGAGCAAGGGTCTGAGCATCTGGGCTGGTCCAGGCCCAGCCAGAGAGGTATGAGCTGCTCCGCAGTTCCCGAGTAAGAGCGAAATTTGTCTGAAGGGAGCAGACCTTCTACAGATGCCTGTGACATCACAGAGTCACATGTCACTGTCAGTGGTGGTTCTAGGCCAGTTTCAATGGGGGGGCCAAGCTAGGGCCAGTCCTTTTGATACAGGAGCACATACAAGTACAGTCAAATATCTAAGTCTGAACAATAAGATATACAGTACAGGCCAAAAGTTTGGACACACCTTCTCATTCAATGCGTTTTCTTTATTTTCATGACTATTTACATTGTAGATTCTCACTGAAGGCATCAAAACTATGAATGAACACATGTGGAGTTATGTACTTAACAAAAAAAGGTAAAATAACTGAAAACACGTTTTATATTCTAGTTTCTTCAAAATAGCCACCCTTTGCTCTGATTACTGCTTTGCACACTCTTGGCATTCTCTCCATGAGCTTCAAGAGGTAGTCACCTGAAATGGTTTCCACTTCACAGGTGTGCCTTATCAGGGTTAATTAGTGGAATTTCTTGCTTTATCAATGGGGTTGGGACCATCAGTTGTGTTGTGCAGAAGTCAGGTTAATACACAGCCGACAGCCCTATTGGACAACTGTTAAAATTCATATTATGGCAAGAACCAATCAGCTAACTAAAGAAAAACGAGTGGCCATCATTACTTTAAGAAATGAAGGTCAGTCAGTCCGGAAAATTGCAAAAACTTTAAATGTGTCCCCAAGTGGAGTCGCAAAAACCATCAAGGGCCACAACGAAACTGGCACACATGAGGACCGACCCAGGAAAGGAAGACCAAGAGTCACCTCTGCTTCTGTGGATAAGTTCATCCGAGTCACCAGCCTCAGAAATGGCAAGTTAACAGCAGCTCAGATCAGAGACCAGATGAATGCCACACAGAGTTCTAGCAGCAGACCCATCTCTAGAACAACTGTTAAGAGGAGACTGCGCGAATCAGGCCTTCATGGTCAAATAGCTGCTAGGAAACCACTGCTAAGGAGAGGCAACAAGCAGAAGAGATTTGTTTGGGCCAAGAAACACAAGGAATGGACATTAGACCAGTGGAAATCTGTGCTTTGGTCTGATGAGTCCAAATTTGAGATCTTTGGTTCCAACCGCCGTGTCTTTGTGAGATGCAGAAAAGGTGAACGGATGGATTCCACATGCCTGGTTCCCACATGCCTGGTTCCCACTGTGAAGCATGGAGGAGGAGGTGTGATGGTGTGGGGGTGTTTTGCTGGTGACACTGTTGGGGATTTATTCAAAATTCAAGGCACACTGAACCAGCATGGCTACCACAGCATCCTGCAGCGACATGCCATCCCATGGCGCGTTTGCGTTTAGTTGGACGATCATTTATTTTTCAACAGGACAATGACCCCAAACACACCTCCAGGCTGTGTAAGGGCTATTTGACCAAGAAGGAGAGTGATGGAGTGCTGCGGCAGATGACCTGGCCTCCACAGTCACCGGACCTGAACCCAATCGAGATGGTTTGGGGTGAGCTGGACCGCAGAGTGAAGGCAAAGGGGCCAACAAGTACTAAACACCTCTGGGAACTCCTTCAAGACTGTTGGAAAACCATTTCAGGTGACTACCTCTTGAAGCTCATGGAGAGAATGCCAAGAGTGTGCAAAGCAGTAATCAGAGCAAAGGGTGGCTATTTTGAAGAAACTAGAATATAAAACATGTTTTCAGTTATTTCACCTTTTTTTTTTAAGTACATAACTCCACATTAGTTCACTGATAGTTTTGATGCCTTCAGTGAGAATCTACAATGTAAATAGTCATGAAAATAAAGAAAACGCATTGAATGAGAAGGTGTGTCCAAACTTTTGGCCTGTACTGTATATGTGTGTAAGGAGGTCCGGGGGCATGCTCCCCCGGGAGAAAATTTTGTATTTGATTTAAAGGCATCAATCTGGTGAATTCTGAGAGCAAAGTTATGATGGCAGAATATGCCTAGATTCCAACATCTTTGTGCTTTTTATGTGTGAAAAATGTTCCATTTTTACTGATAAAATCACTAGCTGTATGTTATGGTGAAGGGTTACACTCAAAATACGGCTAAATATTAGTGGTTAAACATTTCAGTAATCAAAAGAAAAATGACTGACGTACTGATCTGCCTCTGGAGGGCTATTTTAATATTTAAAATCATGTGCAGACAAAATATTCTTTTAAAATTCTCACACTCACAAGTACAGTTCCAGATACGCAAAACAATACAAAATACGCAAAACTAAAGGAAAACAAAAGGTGAGATTCAAATAAATTACACACAAACAGGCACAAATTACTGCTTTCCTCCCTCCCTCTCGATTTGCAAGTACAGCACCCTGAATCAGAGCATTTCAAAAGCCCTCTGGTAGTTGAATGTCTCTGGGACAGGCCCATTTATAGCAACCCACTGGATCCGTGGTTGTGCGCGATCCGGCCGAGGCGCGGATGCTGGAGCTAATAGCAGCCATTCAAGAAGCTGGTCCACCAGCCGTGGCCTAGAAGCGGCTCGGTGCTCCGCCCCGCTAAAATTACGCGCTGGGTCTATTTCTGACGGCGCGTCAATTTGCACAGACCAAATGAGTCAAACAGGAAGTCAGGCGCAGAAAAGACAAGAGTATCCAGTCGATTTTCAAAATAAAAGACCCATGAAAACTCCGGATCATATATCACATCACTGCATAAACATGATGTGACAGGCATGAGTCAAATGAAAAGGAAAAAGTTTTCAGAGCTTACCTCAATGGTACTGTATGTTGCTGTGCAGGCTCAGAGTTGTCTTAAATACAGCCACACAATTCTCTACTGATGTGTTCTGGGTGTTTTCAAGAATGCTCACGAAGTGGAGGTCAGTATTTCTCAATATTCCGCTTAGAAATGCGGTCTGCTCTGTCAACTCAGGCTCACATTAGCGCTAGGAGAGCGACGTCTGTGGTGAGGCCGGGGAGGGTGAGGGGGAGGGAGGGGGGAGCCGAAGAATTCCCAGTAGGAGCTCCAGCCGGTGCGCTACAGAGTGACGTTCATTTACCGGAGGCATTTTATATCTGGCCAGTTTTTGGAGACTGTGGCAGGGCAAATTAGTCAATGTATGGGAAACACTAAACACTAGAAAACTCAGGCCCTTTTCCTTCTTGTGTGGTGTATTCTGCATGATTCACTGGGTGCGCCTCTTTAAGTGGTCCGACCGGCAACCTGTTGAGACAATTTAGTTCCGCGTTCCCCCTCCGACTCCTCGGCGGGGGGGCCACAGGGGGGGCCGGACTCGGAGTTACAGGGGCACTGGCCCCTACTGGCCCCTGCCTAAAACCGCCATTGGTCACTGTAAAAGTCCTGTCCAATCAAGTTGGGAGACTTATGTCTCACTGAGGTGTGAGGTGAGACATCCTGGTGATGGGTGTGAAATAGCTGTCTTTGTTTGGAGAACTAAAAGCATGAAAAGAAGGAAGCCTTTAAATGTCCAGTTTAGATTTTACCAAATGACAAATAATCTGTGGTACTGTGAATCCCAACAGAGTTCATTGATGAGGACTTATTTTTTAATGTAAAGCCCCCCTGTAATAATCCTGATCATGAATTGTTAAATTTCACCTTCACCAGTTATATTGATTTCTGTGTTGGTGATATTATTAAAACAAAAACGGTTAGAATCTACCCTAACAACAATCCATGGGTCGATAAAGGAATGAAACACCTGCTAGACCAAAAGAAAATAGCATTTCTGGAAGGAGATGGGCAACAAGTGAGGGAACTAGAGGAAGAAATAAATTGCATGATTAAGAAAGCAAAAATAGAATACAAAGACAAGGTTAAGAGGTAACTGAGTAATGGGAATGCAAGAGATGCCTGGAAAGAACTTAACACAATGATGGGAAGGATCAAAAAGCTTCTCCTCAATGTGTTGACCCCATACACCTTGCAAATGATTTGAATACACATTACTCTAGATTTGACATACATGATTTTAGTAATGAAATTGATAGCATGTGTGCATCATTGACAACTGTTCCTGTAATAGTTAAGGAAAGGGATTTAATTTCTATTTTTGAGCAAATTAACCCTCGCAAAGCTGCTGGGCCTGATGGGGTTATAGGACAGGTATAAAAGGAATGTGCCACACAATTGGGACCCGTATTTAGGCAGGTTTTCCAGATATTTTTGAATATTAGTTTTGTCCCTCAAGCCTGGAAAATATCAACCATTGTCCCTGTGCCTAAAACAGCACATGTAAAGGCCCTAAATGATTTTAGACCAATCGCCGTCACATCCCTATTAAGCAAATGCATGGTGCGCCTCGTGAATAATGAACTCAAATCTCAAACAGTTGAGTGCATGGACCCTATGCAGTTTGCTTATAAGGCTAACTGAGGGATTAAGGATGCCACCCTCACCCTTTTGGATAAAATACAAAGTCACTTAGATAAGCCCAAGATGTATGTCCATGTACTATTCATGGACTTCTCCTCTGCCTTCAATACGGTACAGCCACATATTCTCTTGAAGCGCGTGATTTAAATGTCAGTAGCCATCTTGTGTTGTGTATCAGGGAGTTCCTGAGACAGAGACCCCAACGAGTCTGTGTTAACAACACCCTCTCGGACTGTCTGGTCCTGAACACGGGTGTTTCACAAGGTTGTGTTTTATCTCTACTTCTGTTCTCTCTGTATATAAATGAGTTGAGATTAACAGTAAAAACTTCTCACTTATTAAGTGTGCTGACGACATGGCCCTGGTGCTTGTCTGCAGGATGTTGACAGCCCCTCCTACTCTCAGCACATCGACCACCTTTCCACCTGATTCAATGGCAGCTTAATGTCAGTAAGACCAGGGAGCTGTGTCTGGGAGAAGGATGGGAGCGGCTGGCACATGGTCTGTCTTCAGGCCCATTACCATGAAAGGGCAGGAAGTGGAGCAGGTCACTGAGTTTAAATATTTGGGAACTATCATTGATGACAAACTGACCTTTCAGCCCAATGCAGACTGCATTTACTAAAAGGCTAGGCAGCGTGGAGCTTCAATGCTAGTAAACACACCCTGGCAATGGTGTACAGTGTTCTCACCTTTAACATGGTCTCCTAGTATTTAGGACCTCCTGGTTAGAGATAGGAACAAGCTGTCCCAGGTGGTAAACCAGGCCAGTAAGATAATTGGACACAAACAAATGCAACTTCAGGACCTATTTAATCGGGCTATTACAAAAAAAGGCTACTCAAGTTTACAATGACACAACACACCCCCTGCAACCATCTTTCAGGCTGCTGCCATCTGGCAGGAGACTTGTGGTCCCTCGAGTGAAGAAGAAAGGCTACAAAAATTCATTTGTGCCCTCCGCCGTGACCATCTTAAACAGGGACATCTTAAAATAATCAACAACAATAGCGTGTGATCACTGTTGCTTTTAATGCTGATTTTATGCTGTTTATGATGTATTTGATGTACTTACTTATGTTCATTATTTATTGTGTTTTATGTTTCATGCTGTATTTTATATGCCGAATGCCAAAGACAAATCTCCACTTCATGTAAATGTAATGGACAATAAAGTTTTCTTAATTAATCTTAATTAACAGAGAGTTTATAGAAAATACATGCGGAAATATGATTAATAGGAAGTGTTAACTTAACTTAACTTAATGTTCATTTCAACTGAATGTTCATTTCACTACCATAATACGTCTCAAGTGTCTTTTCTGTTGTAACCCCCATAAATTAGACACATATCAGGTTGATTTAAAGTGACAAGATTATGCATGTAGTTACAGTTAAATTCCAAAAGGGGGCGCATAACGTCCACAAATGAGTCAAAAGTCAGAAACAAAGGGGAGGAGAAGTAGGAAGTGAAAACGAAACTAAAAGCACAATGAATGCAGTGGAAACAGAGTGCAGCTTTTCGTGAGCAGCGTGGAGTAAATGTTATATTCTAATAAGTTGGTGTTATTGTTGTCCAAGAAGAAGTAAATCCATGCTCATGCTCGTTCATGAATGTGGATGGAAAAAAAAACAATCGGAGAAACGTGAGTTGTTTGTAAGATAACTCAGCACCGTTGAATTCATGCGAAATGCGTGAATTATTATTATTAGCAGGAACAATAGCTTTGTCAGTTTTATTTTCTGAAGGGCATGTTTTATGTTTTATACTGTGGACATTTGAGAAAGAGTAAGTTGATAGAAAAGAGAATTGCTAAGATGTTACTAATACTGCATAGTTTAAAGGAAGAAATGGACTTTAACTAAGGTTAAATTATACGCTATGCAGGTTGGTTTTTTTATGGCCGATTTCTGAGAGAGGACAACTGCGACTCGAGGTGTTTCCAGCAGCGGGAGGCAGCCCGGTCGCCACTGCTACTTCACGTGGAGGAGTCACGGAGCCACTCCATGGATTTGGACGTGCCAGTTTACCACGCGGATTCCAGATAAGATTTGAGAAGAATTGAAAAGAACATAAGGGGCCCCTATGTAGAAACAACTAAGACTGAACTGAGAAGGAAACAGTGACTAAAAAAACAACAACTTTTGACTTGACTGAACTGAACTTGAACTAACTTTCTACAAGAAGGATCCTACTCTACAGTTGTGGAGAAAGAACTAATAAGACAATTGTTAAGTACCCGGGTACAGTAACTAAAGTTGGCTAAGTGAGTTTATTTTATTTTTTTGTGGTTATTCTATAACCAGAGCTTTGGGAAAAGAGGTACACTTAATTCCATTTTTTTGAATGTGCATTACTGTGCTTTGCTTTATTATTTTGTTCAAGTATAACAGAAGGTGAACCAGCACAGTCTCACCAACTAAAAAGTTGAACATAACGCTCAGTAACCGTCTGTGCACTAATTGCTAGGAGGAGAGAACAGAAACAGCAGTCTAACGTCAAGAAAACAGCCTTGGCGAACCCAACGCGAGATGCTAATGTCAGGGCTAATGGCGACGACGATGCTCCGGAGCTAACAACGCTAGTAGCAACGGCGACTCCAGAGACCTCCGTCGTCCTCAAAGCCATTGGCGACCTTGGCAGGAAGATGACCGATTCAACAACCTGTAGGCTGTAAGCTACCCAGACCACCTTGACCGAGCACGGGGCATGGATTTCAGCTGTTGAAGACGCTAGCAGCGACCACGACTCCCGGCCAGATCAACAGCGGTGGCTACAGCTAGAGGCTACTAACAAAGCACTCTAGGAGAAAATCACCGACCTCGAGGCGCGCTCCAGATGCCAAAACATAAAAGTGGTGGGTCTGGCCAGAGAGGGCCGAAGGTAAAAACCCTGTGGATTTCTTCGCCTGCTTTCTACATGATTTGCTGGGCCTTGCTCACTTTCCCACTCCAATAGAGGTTGACCGGGCGCACAGACTGGGACCGCTGCCTGATGCTCCTGCTCGTCCCTGCATCATGATAGCCAGGCTTCACAGCTTCTGAGTGAAAGAGAAAATACTGCATCTGGCACGGGAGAACTCCCCACTTAACTACAACAGGAAGCGGGTTCATATATACCCCAGCTTTCCGGCCGAGACCATGAAGCGATGCCTGTCGTTTGAGGAAGCGAGGAAGAAACTCAATAATGCTGGCATGCACACTGGATTTTTCTACCCTGCATGGCTCAGGGTCACCAAAGGCACCGATATTGATAGGATCAGAGGACGCTGACAGCTTCTTACTCAACTACCAGGCTAACGAGGAGGGATGATGGCCCTGCACTGGACTGCTTTTCTTTCTTTAGCACCAGCTAGCACTGGCTGCTTGCCAGACCGATCACATAGCCCAGCGTTGCGGCTTTGAATGGGGGGCTTTACTGTGACCTGCTGCGGACATGGACACGTATTCACAGGGTAATGTTAAGCTCTGATCCAACGTTACATACTGCTCCACTTTTTGTTTCTAATCAACATATGTTTTACCCTCTGCAGAATATGATATATATTTGCTGTGATTTCTACCATTGGGTAACACTAAAATCTAAACCAAGGTTAAAACTTGTTTGTATGCTTTAGTTAATTAATATGCTTTACCCTCTTCAAAGCATGTTACCTTAGTGCTTTGATTTCTACCACTGGGTAACTTTAAGTACTGAACTAAGGTTAACATTTGTAATATGCCTTAGCCTCTTCACAATATGTTGCCTCAGTGCTTGGACTTTAATTTTCTTTAATTTTTCGAAACTGCAATGTCTTCATACTGCTTATTAGTTGTTATCGGAGGGGATGCCACTTTTAAGTTAGCCTACTGGTAGTATTACTGTTATTATTAGCAAGGTTTACAACTACTATAGTGTAGGAAATCCCCTGTAGACAGTATGTTAGGTTATTTCCTCCCGCTTTGTTTGGGATAGTGGAAGCTTGGGGTGGGTAAATGTAAGTTCACTTTATGTGTTTTTTCAAGTGTTGTTGCTGTTTTTTTTGTTTGGGGCAATTTATGGCATCACTGCCTGCATAACACAATCCACACCTCTTTATGACACCTAGAAATAGAGACGAGGGTATCAATTTGGTTAGCTGGAATGTTCGTGGCCTAGGTCATTCAATTAAGCATGCTAAAGTGTTTTCACATCTCAATTCTCTAGCAGCTGATGTTCTGTTTCTTCAAGAGACTCATATCAAACCATCTGAACAAAATTGCTTGCATTGTAGCTGGGCTGACCAAATATTTCAGTCCACTTTTTCGAATAAAGCTCAGGGTGTCACGATTATTATTTGGAAAAACATACCTTTTAATCATATCTCAACTTTCTGTGACCCAAATGGCCGATTCATTGTTGTAACAGGCTATCTTTACTCTGTTCATGTAACGTCGTTGAATATTTACGGGCCAAATATTGACAACACTGCTTTCTTTTGTAAAACCTTTGAGAAGTTGCCTAATCTCTCAAACACAAATCTAATAGTTTCTGGGGATCACAATGTATATACTATATATAATACTTGACATCCACCTTGATAGGTCATCAAGCAAAACATGCAACTCCTCTAATGCTTCGGCTGTTCTGAATAATCTTATCACCTCTACTAACTTAGTCGATATATGGTGCCTCCAGCATCCAACAGATAGAGAGTATTGTTTTTTCTCTCATAAGTATAAAACAAACTCCCATATAGATTTTTTTTTATTAGATGCAAAACTCATACCTAATGTAACAAACACCAAATACCACAATATTTTGATTTCAGACCACGCTCCAACTTTCATTACCCTTGACTTCAAAGCACCCAGACAGAGCTACTCGTGGCGTTTCCACCCATCTTTGCTAATAGATGAAAAATTTTGTAAACACGTCAGATAAAATCACTGAATTTCTCACGATTAATGATACTGATGATGTCTCAGATTCCACTTTGTGGGAAACTCTAAAAGCAGTCATGAGGGGCCATATTATCGTGTATGAGGCTGCCTTGAAAAAGTCAAATAAGACACGGTTACAATAAATTGACTCAGAGATTTCACAACTGGAAGCATTATTTAGAGGCACAGGCAACTCCCAAACATTACAGAACATTCTTAACCTTAAATATGAATACAATACAATGTTATCGTGACAGGTCTGTGATCAGCTTTTGCGATGACTAGGACGCAATATTTTGAGCTTGGGGACAAACCTCACACACTTTTAGCTCACCAACTTAGAGGGCAACAAGCCAGTAGAGCTATCCGCAAAATAAAATCTCGCTTTGGAGCAACTCTAACGGACCCTAAATCGATAAGCTCCCACTTTAAAGAATATTACAGAGAGCTTTACAGATCTAAGGCAAAGGGTGATGCGGATGCTTGGTTAAAAGACCTCAACATACCGAGACTAGACAGCGTCTCACGTGAGACCCTTAATGCAGAACTGTCCTCAGCAGAAATCTTAGACTCCATCAGGTCGATGCAGTGTGGAAAAAACCCAGGGCCAGATGGTTTTGGCGTGGAATTTTATAAGAAATCTGCAAATCAGACAACCCCACTTTTACATAGGATGTTCTCTCATTCAATGAAATCCGAATGACTCCCTCCTACCCTTTACGACGCTAATATTTCGCTTTCGCTGAAACAGGATAGGGATGAAACAGAGCCCTCATCATACCGGCCAATCTCAATGCTCAATCTAGATTTAAAGATATTCACTAAAATACTCGCAAATAGGTTAAATAAATGTATAGAATCCATCATTCACACTGATCAGACGGGTTTCATCCCAAATCGATTCTCCTTTTTCAATGTTAGACGTGTTTTGGACATTATGTATTATTCATTTGATAAATCCGATAAGCAAGCCATCCTGTGTCTTGATGCTGAAAAAGCTTTTGACCAGGTTGAATGGCGGAATCTCTTAAGGGACCTGGAGGAGTTTGCTCTCGGTTCATCCTTTATCTCCTGGGTACAAATGTTATATGTCCAACCTATGGCGTCTGTCCTCACTAACCAAGATAGGTCACCTTCCTTTCCCTTGCAGAGAGGCACGCGGCAGGGGTGCCCCCCGCTCCTCTTTGCATTAGCTATTGAGCCCCTGGCAATTAGTGTGAGGGAGCACATCCTTATTAAACCTATAACGATAGGTGGAGTTGAGCATAAGATTTCATTATATGCTGACAACATTGCCGTCTTTGTATCTGACCCGGAACAATCAATACCACATCTGCTCCAGCTTATTAACTCCTTTGGCGAGGCCTCCGGTTACTCCATTAACTGGCAGAAGAGCAAGCTTATCTCAATAGCCAAGGATCTGGACCCACTATTCCTGTCTACTACACAATTTAAGACAACCTCCGATTATGTTAAATACTTGGGGATAAAAATATCTAAAAAACCGGGGGCCCTCTTTAAACCAAATTTCACAGAAAAATTGAATAAACTCAAAGAAAATATAGAAAGATGGAGAACATTGCCTTTGTCCTTGATTGGACATGTGAATGCTGTTAGGATGGTCTCTCTACCGAGGTTTCTCTATCTATTTCAGAATGTCCCTATTTTTATTCCTAAATCATTTTTTAGGCTTATTGACTCCATTGTTATGCCATTTGTTTGGGGATATAAGGCACATAGAATTGTTTGTTAGCAATTGTCAGCATAAATGATTTATATGTTAATGGGAACTTTAGGTCATTTGTACAACTTCAATCCAGGTACTCTCTCTCAAAACTGCACTTTTTTAGGTATCTGCAGCTAAGGCACTGTGTTCAGCAGGTCATTAAGTTTTATGATCCACCCTCTGACAACAATGCACTGTTTAAATCTGCTGGACATAATACCATCAGCAACAATCATAGCTGTCGGATTTTTATAAAGTAATTGAATCATTTTAATGAATTCTGTTGAGAACCAAATCGTAGGATTTGTGGGATGAGGTGTTAACAGATAATTGTGTTCTGTCAATGCTACTCCAAATGCTTTTTGTGTGTAATTCTACAGCTAAAGCAGCACTTGGAGAAGTGATATTTTTAGCAGCATGTGAAATTCGGCGCATATTGTCAGAGGCCAATTGTGACTTAATAAAAACCTGTCTGATTGCAATGCACTAATTTGTGTAACTGTTGGCTCAATTTTGGGTTTTCCACTGACTTTCATGTCACTTTAATCTCTGAAATTGCCTTGCCAGGTTTAGAGAAAACAAATAATAGAGCTAAATTTATATCCTTTAAAAAAACAAACGTTTTTAATAGAATAATTAATCATATCGAGTAGAAACTGACCTAACAGATCCCAAAAGGTGGTATAAAATTCCGGCAGGATCCCGTCCCATCCTGGTGATTTACCCCTTTTCATCCCCATAATGGCTTCCTTAAGTTCAGTTAATGTAATAGGAGCTCCCAAATCATTAGATTCCTCCAAAAAGAGGGTAGGAAGTCTTACATTCTGCAAATAATTTCGACACTTTGTTTTATCAAAGGGAATTTCCGAAGTGTACAACTTAGAATAAAAAGAATTAAATTCTGAGTTTATTTCTTTAGGGTCAGATAAAACTTTCTGGTCAGCACAAACAGATGTAATACTGGCATATTTCTGTTTACCTACATACCTACATTTTTGTAGGCTTAAAGCTAAGAGGCGGCTTGGTTTGGATCCATTAAAATAATAATTTCTTATTGATTTATGAATTAGAGATTCTGCTCTAGTTCTTAAGAGATAATTTAATTTTATTTTAATGGATTCAGTTTGTTTTTTCCCATCTTCTGAAAAGCCATTCTTTTGTTTGTCTTGTTCTAAAGAGTATAAAGTAGACTCATAATCATTAATTTGTTTTAGTCTAGATTTATTAAGGTGAGAGGAGTCTTACATTCTGCAAAGTTTCTATATCAAAATCCTTTAAGTGGCACAACTTAAAAAGAATTAAATTCTGAGTTTATTTCTTTAGGGTCAGATAAAACTTTCTGAGGGCTTCTCTGAAGTAAATGCAATACTCAGTGTTTCTGAGTAAAGTTGTATTCAAGCGCCATCTTGTGGCTTTTGATGGTGAATAAGCAAGGGTTAATTTAGCTATAACAATACTGTGATCTGATAGTGGACAGGGAAGAATGTTAACAGAATGAATTTGAGAAATTTGAGTTAGCCAGCAGGTAACCTATTCTGGAATATGATTTGTGTCTGTTAGAGTAGAAACTATATTGTTTAGATGTAGGATTAATGGTGCGAAATACATCTATGAGGCTAAAATCAGACATGAAACCTTGAAAAGCCGACAGAGTACAGTTATAGTATTGGGCTGAGTGACCACTGCGATTGAGTGCTGGGTCCAATATAGCGTTCATATCAGCACCAATTACAACTGAGAAGCCTTCCAGTTTGGTTAACAGCTTGTTAATTTTATTAAAAAAAGAAAGGTCAAAATGACCTTGAGACAAAATGGTCAAAATGAGCTGTGAGAGTTAAGTGAGGCTGCAGCAGCAGTATAATAATGCTTGTTAGCAAAGCAATGACAATCCTGACAGGTGAAATGGGATTCCTGAATAAGCAAGACCTGATTTTCATGTCTCTTCAAAAAGTCTAAACATGCAGTGCGTTTTATCAGACGATTCAGGCTGTTAATTTTCCAACTGGCCACATTAATCGTAGTCATGTGGTATAACAAGAAATATATTGCACATTACAATTACAAAAAAGAAATAAATCAGAGATTGAACACCCCCCATAACCCAGTCGCCATATCCCAGATAACCCCACAAAACAAAAATAACTAACAAAAATAGCATATCTTTATTATAAATCCCCAAATCCTTGACAGTCCTCAAAAGTGAACTGTCAAGGATAGAATGACCTCACCTAATCCTAACAATCATTTAACTCAGTAACAACGTTATTGTCATATCCTGTGTTGTGTTGATGGTGTACTGCCCTCTGGTGGTATTGCAACGGGGTCGGTGGAGGTGACCTGCTTGTCTTGTTGCATATGAGTGGAAGCTTGAGTTTGTGCGGAAATGTTGTTGAAAATGTTTTGGTAATACACGACTTAGGTGGATTGTTTTGTAGATGAATACGCAGATTTGCATGATGTTAATATCAAATATAGTCATAATGTTCAATTTGGAAAACAGCGGAGAGGATGGAGCCCTGAAATTTGAATTTGTAGCAGTTCTAACAAAGCGTTTCTGGAGCAGATGGAGCCTGTGGAGATTGGTGGGATAGGTGTTAGCCCAGACCAGATTGCAGTAGGTTAGGTATGGATATATTAGACTGTAGTATAATGTAAGCAAGGTGGATCTGTTGAGGAATGAACTGATATTTCTGATAATTCCTACAGACTTTGATTTTTTTTTGCAACACAATTAATTTGGTCTTTCCAGTTGCATTGGTCATCCACCATGATCCCTAGAAAGCGGGCAGAGGATACTCTATTAATTTCAATGTCCTCAATAAAGAGCTTTGCTTCGTTCGTTTCGGTTTTTTTTGCCTGTAAATAAGATGAAGTTAGTTTTTTTTTTGATATTTAAGGATAATTTGTTCAGTTGGAACCATCTGGAAAAGACTAGGAGGCCGGTACTGGCTTCATTTATGAGGGTTTTGAAATGCTTGCTGGAAAGAACAAAGTTTGTGTCGTCTGTGAATAAGATGGGGAAGACAGTATTTGACACTGTGGCTAGATCATTGATATAGATTAAAAATACCATCCGCATTTAACTAAAATTAAAACAACGATATCAACATAAATTACCAACAGACAATTCACACGGCTGTAAAAGGCTTATCTGTTCTGTGTAGAAGACATCAAAATGTAGTGAGTCTTTCTTTAACGACCAAATAAGCAAAGTTAAGTCATCAGAGCCTGAGAAAAACCACACATTGTAATGTCACAATGCTAGAGTAATATTAAAGATCTTGCCTAGAGTTCCTCGTTTTCGATGCCGCTGATAAATTCCTCAGCCTCCATGATGTGCATCTGGAACAGGTGCACCTCAGCGCCGTGGGATAGCTTGAGTTTTGCCCGGTAAAGCAAAAAGGTGGTGAAGCCTAGCTTCCTGGCTCTTTCCATGGCCTGGGCATATTCCCTTCCTCTTTTAGCAGTGAAGTTGCTATACTCCGTGGCGAAGCAGATTTCTTTGCCCTCGACCGTGACAGGAGTATTCCTGGATGCCTTCAGGAGTCTGTCTCTGTCCATGAAACGGAGCATCTTAACCATAAAGAGAGGGGGTCCGGAGTTGCGTTCAGGGCCGATTCGATGTGCTCTCATTACTTCAAATTTCTCGTCAGCAAGAGCAGGAAACCTCTTCGGTAGGGATGATGAGATGAATCCGAGGGGGTCACTTTTCTCTATTTTCTCCGGCAAGTTCATGATCTGTGGATTATCACGGCGTTAGCGGTCCTCATACCGAGCCAGTGTAGCTTCCATGCTGCTGCACTTTACTTGAATTGATTCCTCAGCTCGGGTCACGTGTGATGTGAGGACCTTGTGGTCTGTTTGTAACTTTGTGATGGCTTTGGAGTTTGCTGAAATTTCTTTGTGAATCTTGTCTAAGCGGGTTTCAAACTTTGCGAACTGCTCCTCAATGAAAACACGCTGCTTCTGCAACGTGGAGTCTATCATGGTGGCCAGCTCTTTGTTGAAGTTAGCAGCGTCATTGACAGAGTCTTGTGTTAACTTGCTTCGCAAACCTTCAGCCATTTCCATGATGAATAAGTAATTAAGCCATTCAGTAAAGTTAGTGCAGAAAAAGTGTAGGTTGGTAGATGGTAGCGGTAAAAAGTGTAGGAAGCGAGAGTTAGCTCAGGACTCAGGCAGCCATCTTCTCTGCACATCACGTGCTGTGTCCAGCTTCTGTCCTCCTTGTCATCACATTGTATGCTTGCAATGATGTCATTGTACTATATTACTTGTGGTGCAAGATCACATGAAAATGCACGCAACGCCAGAGGAATGAATGATGCATGTATCCATAAAACAAAATAATAATGTAAAGGCTACACAAATACCCCCAGTTGTTAAAATGGCATAAAAACTTTATGTTCACTTGACACAAACACTAATTTCTTGTGAACTTGACATTTTTTTAATGTTATATGTTTATGTTACAATATCTGAATTTTGAGTTAATTTGACAAAAATTCATAAAGCTGATTTTGCCTAGTTAGTTTAAGGCCAATAAACAACACTATCATTGTGCACTTAACATATTGTGGTAAGCAGAAGAAAACTGTCTTTAAATGTGTTCTAAATCACTCACGTTACCCATTATACAGTGAATAATACTTATGTATTTTACAGTAATTCTAATGGGTTACAGTTAATGTTGTGGTAAAAAGACATTTGGACCCCGAGTTAAGTTGTATGCACAGTTAGTGACTGGTGACTGCCTGTGTAGATATTAGAGTGTTTAAAAAATAAAATAAAGTTCTGCTGTGGTGAAATGAAGAGCACTTCCTAGTTCAGAAGTCATCTCTGCCTTATTCTAGCAATTGAGAAACTTGTTTGCCACAATATATTTTTATCATTTATAATTTAAAAAAGTTGTAAAACGTGTACTTAACATTTTTATGTTCATTTGACATAAAATGAAATGCTCAAGCAACAAAAAGTATTATGTGAAACTGAGAAAGTTCCTGTTGGACAAGGGTTTTGTGACACATTTTCTTTGTGTCTGGGGTGCTCAGGTCTTTTATGTTACTGTATTGTACTAAACTAAAAGTGTTGAGTGCAAGCTGTTCCTAAAAAACAAAAACAAAAAAGAAAAAGAAATTTAAGTTGAGTGAGTTAATTGGGGTTTACAGTTTGAATAATTAATGTGTTAATTAATAGTGTTTAGAAATATTCTGTTTTTGTCTCTACATTTAAACTCTTTTGGATCAATATGCTTTGTGTTTTTATTTTGTAAAATTGGAAGATTTTTTTCAATGAATTTATTTCCAATACTTAATGAATTATTTTGGTTTATTAACTTACATAACTGTTTAGCTCAGCTTGCACAGTCTTAGAGATATGCGGCATTTGAACATACTCACAGAGTTCAAAGGGTGAAAGGACTGGAAAACCAACCCTCCAACAACCAACGCTACTTCCTACTTGAGCAAGTGAAGTTAAAGCTGCTTGTCTCATCTTCTCTGTGGCTATTTAAGAAAACTAGAGCTGTAAGTGCTGGTGGATGTGAACTGGTTTGAGTATGAGCTGCTCACTCATACAGCTCATGTGAGTTACGGAACAAGACAGTGTATCTTAGCTCAACTTCCCACAGATAAATACAGACTAAAAAAGTCAGAAGTTTAATTTGAACTCTTTTTTTAATGAAATCTTGTTCACTGATCACTAACATGATAAGTATTAATGGAGGATCATTATCGCTATTTTCAATCTCTTTGGAATTGAAACACAGAAGGAATGATAGTTAATTGCAGGGTACTGCATCTAAATATCTGCAATATCTGCCATAAAAAGGAGCTTTAGTAAATGCTCTTATTAGAGACTTGGCATTTTGAAAGCAGCGGGTAGTCATGGTTATGTGCTGCTGTTATGTTATATTACCTCCGGTTTTAGCATTCCTTGTACTGTAAAATAGGCAGTGAGGCTTAGGCATGGAAATGAGGGTTGAGCTATGCAAAACATCCAAAGTCTTCCAATTCTTTCTCTCTTTGTGTGTCTCTGGATATGTCAGTGCTCCCCATTCCTTTATTTTTCCATCCCATCTCACCCCACCTCAATTTTCCTGTCTTCTTCACCCCCTTGATTTTCTTGTAGCTCTCACACCTTCCACTAATTCTATGCTCCTTCATTAAACTACTACCCAAAAGGGGGAAAAGAACACAGAAAAAAAAATCTTATTGTCTGACTCTAATACCACAGTGCCACCAAGTGGCCCATAATGTCATGAAACCCTATGAAACACTATATTATATATACTTCTATATGCTCACACATAACCAGAGTGATGATGGATCTGTGGAGTCAGAGAATGAAGGTTAACAGTTAAAGGGGTGCTTTGAGTGAAACCTGTGCATGTGAAACAGATTCCTCTGATGAAAGAGGGTGAAAGGCAGAGAGGTGGGACAGGGTTGGATCAATGAGACGGAGGAATAGAAAAAATGAAGGCAACAAAAGAAAGCTAAAAAAGAATTTCAGAAATTACTCCCTCAACTTTCCATCACTTTGTGTATATCTGCCTTTTTCTTTGGTAATGGTTTGTGTGAAAGCCACAGTGGCAGCAGTCAGCATAGAACCAGCAAAACAGGCTAAAAAAAACAACAAACCTACATACACATACACAAACACAGCAGTTCTTTTCCGATAATTTGGTCAACTTCAGTCATTCTTTGTCATGCAGCTCAACATTACAGTTTTGACATTTCCCTAATCTTCTTCATCCTCATTCATCATTCTCAACCTCAAAGTGAGATATCACCACAAAAGCAACAGTAACTTGCAAAGTTGCGATCCTGTAAAACACAAATTTTATATTTAAGGTCAGAATCAGCAAATGAAATGTACTGCCAGCCCATTCTCTTTTCGATGTCATCATATACCGTTGCTTTGTCAGTTATTTCATCATCAAACACCAATGCCAAAAAACACCTTTTGCAGTGTTATGATTCCCTGCTGGTTGGTGGGATGGCACCTGTTGTTGCAGACGGGCTGCATCGGTTAATAACACATCTGGACATCCCCTGTCACGGTGGTATGATATGCCGCAGAACCTTGTCAGTTTGAAACACTGCCGGTAACAAAATAATATAAGGAGCTGAAAAGCCCCAATAGGGTGGGTGGAAGTAGTGGATGGGTCCAACAAACCTTGGACTTTCATTTGGGAGGCAGATGTTCACTTCCACTATGAATGTAGTGCCAAACCATGATGTTTTTTTTCTAAACCTAACCATGTGCTTTTGTTGCACAGCCTACATTGACCGGCGTACTGGGACATCACCAACAAATGCAGGATGATACCTGGCACATAATATGTAGACATGAATGGCACTGACCAAGCAGCGATATGTGAAGAGTTGGGATGAGAGCAGGTTGGTGCAGCTAATTCTCTTCTAAATGGCACCATCATTACATCTTTGAAATGATTTATTGAAACCTAAGAAGTGATCTTTATTGGACTGTCTACATGTTGTGTTGAAGGCAAACAAGTCAAACAGAGGAGGAAAGGAAAACACTACATTTAACAGATGTTTGGAAGCAATGACAATCCATCCATCCATTTTCATCCACTTATACAGGGCCGGGTCGCGGGGGCAGCAGGCCGAGCAAAGCACCTCAGACATCCCTCTCCCCACCAATGCTTTCTGGCTCCTCTTGAGGGACCCCAAGGTGTTCCCAGGCCAGATGAGATATGTTATCCCTCCAGCATGTTCTGGGTCTGCCCCGGGGCCTCCTACCAGTAGGACGTGCCCGGGACACATCCAGCGGGAGGCATCCAGGAGGCATCCTGGTCAGATGCCTGAACCACCTCAACTGACCCCTTTCGATGTGAAGGAGGAGCAGCTCCACTCCGAGCTCCCTCCGGATGTCCGAGCTCTTCACCCTATCTCTAGGGCTGAGCCCAGCCACCCCACGGAGGAAACTCATTTCCACCATTTGTATCTGCGAACTCATTCTTTGGGTCACCACCCAAAGCTCATGACCATAGGCGAGGGTTGGGACGTAGATGGACCAGTAAATCAAAAGCTTTGCCTTTCAACTCAGCTCCCCCTTCACCACAACAGACTGGCGCAGCGCCTGCATCACTGCAGAAGCCGCACCAAACTGCCGATCCATCTCACGCTCCATTCTACCCTCACTCGTGAACGAGACCCCAAGATACTTGAACTCCCTTGCTTGAGGCAGCAACTCTCCCCCAACCTGGAGAGGGCAATCCACTGATTTCCGGCAGAGAACCATGGTCTCAGACTTGGAGGTACTTACTCTCATCCCAACTGCTTCACACTCGGCTGCAAACCGCTCCAGTGCATGCTAGAGGTCACGGTGTGATGAAGCCAACAGAACCACATCAGCTGCGAAAAGCAGAGATGCAATTCTGAGGCCCCCAAACCAGACCCCTTCCTCCCCCCAGCTGCGCCCCGAGATCCTGTCCATGAAAATCACAAACAGGATTGGTGTTAAGGGACAACCTTGGCGGAGGCCAACACCCACTGAGAACATGTTTGACTTTACACCAAGTTTGTGGACACAGCTCTCACTTTGGTCATACAGGGACCGAATGGCTCCTAGCAGTGAGCCTGGCACCCCGTACTTCTGCGGTACCCCCCACAAGACCCCCTGAGGGACGCGGTTGTAAGCCTTTTCCAAGTCCACAAAGCACATGTAGACTGGATGGGCAAACTCCCTTGACCCCTACAGCAGCCTCGCAAAGGTAAAGAGCTGGTCCACTGTTCAACGGCCAGGACAGAATCCGCATTGCTCCTTATGAATCTGAGGTTCAACAATTGGTCAGAGCCTCTTTTCCAACACCCTGGAGTAAACTTTACCGAGGAGGCTGAGCAGTGTGATACCCTGATAGTTGGAGCACACCCTCCGGTCCCCTTTTCTGAAGATGGGTACCACCCCCCCGATCTGCCGCTCTGCAGGCACCGTACCCAAACTCCATGCGACACTGAAAAGGCATGTCAGCCAAGACAGCCCAAGAGTGTCCAGAGCCTTCAGCATCTCAGGGTGTGTACTTGCTGCTGGGGAGCTTTTTAACTACCTCAGCAACCTCTGCCAGGGATGTGGCCGGAGTTCCCCTGAGTCTTCAGGTGTTCACGGTGGACATGATGGCCAGGTACAGGAGGTCATCAAAGTGCTCCTTCCACTGCCTGACGATGTCCCCAGTGACAATCACCTTACGTAATATCCATGTCTCATCCTAAATTTAACTCAAAAGGGTAGGTAGAGAAAAAACAGTAAAGATAATATTCAGTACAGAATATGAGTGTACAAATTAACAGATGCTTTGTGCTGATGGAGATTTAACATAAATCTTTGGCACTTGGACACCAGAGGGAGATATTTTGCTATCAAGGGACATCTGAGCGGCAGCAGGATAAATCCCCCAAAATGAAGGGGCGCAAGCCCCCCCCCCCCGAAGGAACACAGCCTGAAATTACACCCGAAAGAATGATTTCTTACCAAGCTGAAGTGAACATCTTAGGCATGATTAATCCAATGATCTACTATGAGATAAGACACAGTATTGAGGAAGACAAGGAAAAGGTTGAGGTAAAGTGATACATCACTGGTGAACCATGAAAGAACACAGAGAAAGAAAATGGAGCTTGGCAGTGATTTTCTTTATGTCATGTCTCGGTTTAGTATCTGTTTATGTTTCATGTTCTGCATTTCCTGTTTTATTTTGAAGATCACTCACCCCTGTCTCTGTTTCAGGTTTGTGTCCTGTCCCTTCCCCCCGTCATGTGCGCACCTGCCCAATGATTGTGTCTCCCCACACGTGTCTCCAATCACTCCCCATTACCTCTTGTATTTTACCTCTTGTCTCACTCTGTCTCGTCGCCAGTTCGTTGAATTTCATGTCACGTTCCAGCATTGTTCCTGTCTTGCTCTCTAGTTTTTTTTTGATCCTGTTTGTTTATTGACCTTGCCTTTTGCCTCTCGTTTTTGGATACCTCTGCCTCGTCTGACTGCCCTCCTGTGTACCGAACCCGGTCTGTTATTAAACAACGTTTTTTGGGAAACCCTCGTCTTTGAGTCTTGCATTTGGGTCCTGTCTCTGGTTTTGTTCTTGACACTTTATCTTTTTTAAATTACACTTAGCCAGCAATGACCTGGACGGTTTAGCCTAGAAAGGCTATAAGGTAGCAGTGCCTTGCTTGCAAAAACAATGCAATCGCATAGTTTGGGGCTAATTATCCCTCAAAATGATTATTTACTGAGCTGAAGGGAACAAGCCATGATAAATCTATAACACTGGTATGATCTGCTAAGAGATAAAACACAGAAATGATCAAGACACCAAACTTTAGGTCAAATGATTAAATCAGTAGAGTACCATGAATGAAAAGAAACAAAATGTACCTTGCCATGAATGCAAGGCTTAGCCTGCAAACGCTGAGGGCTGAATGCCGTGAATATGATGCTGCTTATCCTGCAAAAGCTGAGGGCTGAGGGCTGAATGCCATGAATGTGATGCTGCTTTGCCTGCAAAGGCTGCTTAGCCTGCAAAGGCTGTGTGGCTCAAATGCCATGGATGCAATGCTTAGCCTGCAAAGGCCAGGATAGCTACTTACCCTTACTTACCAAGCTGAAGTGAACAAGCCATGATGAATCAATAACGTTGGTATGATCTGCTAAGAGATATAATACAGAAATGATTGAGATACCAAAAGTTAAGGTCAAATGATTAAATCAATTATGTACCATGAATGAACAGAAACAAAATTTACCTTGCTGTGAATGCGATGCTTAGCCTGCAAAGGCTGGAAGGCTGAATACCGTGAATGCAATGCTGCTTAGCCTGCAAAGGCTGAGGGCTGAATGCCGTGGATGTGATGCTGCTTAACCTGCAGAGGCTGTGTGGCTCAATGCCATGGATATGATGCTTAGCCTGCAAAGGCCAGGATAGCTACTTACCCTTACTTACCAAGCTGAAGTGAACAAGCCATGATAAATCAATAACGTTGGTATGATCATCAAAGAGATAAAATATCCAATTGATGGAGACACCAAAACTTTAGGTCAAATTATTCAATCAACAGTGTACCATGAATGAACAGAAACAAAATTTACCTTGTGTTGATGCATAGCCTGCAACGGCTAAAAGGTTCAGTACCATGAATGCAATGCTTAGCCTGCAGAAGCTATCATACTCAGCTTCATGTGTGCTATGGATTTGCTTGAATCCAAATGATATGCTTTAACCTGCGATGGCTAATAGTCAGTCATGACCTGAATAAATAATGAGATAGTACAGGATGACATGAATAGAAAATTTTGATTAGGCAGTGGGTCTCTATTATCTAAAGCCCTTTCAACATTTCATTAATTTATAAATAGGTGTGGAAGACCTAGTCTCGCGTGACCAGCCTCCCTTACTTCGAAATGGGAGTCTGGGGACATTCGTCTTTCGTTTTGTAATAGAAATGGGCGAGGATATCCAGACCACATGATGGTGTTGCCATAGGTATGGCACGCTGTAAATCCTTAATTTCTCCAATCTTGTGGGTGTTGCAGCTCTGCAATATAGCTGAATCAAATGAAATCATATCCATTTTAATCTCTTCATGTGATGCACTGAACACTTCCTTTTCTGTTGTTCTACGGACAACAATTCGGGGAACAGCAATTCCGGTGTAGGCGAGGGTAAGGCAAAGCTAATCAGCTGTTGGTCGAGGAAGTACAGAAGTACACGGATTTGGATCCAATTACACCACTGCCGCTGGGAGCCAGCGCTAGTTCCATTGCAACTTTCCCATGGGAATGTCCACAGACGACGGAGTCAGCCAGCTGACGTCATCGGCGTCTGTGTAAGAGACTATGGAAGACCTGGATTCATGAATTTGCCAGAAGATGTCAGCACTGACTTGAAAATTACTAAGTGGGCACAGCTATATGATAAATTGAATGAATCAATTCAATCAATCAATAACAGCTTTTAGAATGAAAAGGCTCTAGTCAGCCAGTGCCGTGCTTGCAAAGACAGGCTTTAGCCAGCGAGTGATAATGAATATATATATATAAATAGCTGTATATTTCTCTCTTGCTCAACAGGCTTTATATAATTAATACCCTTTAGGCAGCAATGGATAATGACAGCAATGGTAAATGGTTTAGTCTGCACCGGCTATGACCAAACAATGCTCTGCTTGAGATGAATATGCTTTAGCAAGCAAAAGCCACATCCAGTGAATGTTGTTGTCACACTACAAAATGCCCTGATCCCGAATGAGAAATACTAATCCTTTGATAGGAACATTTCGAATTCACCTCCATGTCTACAAGCAGATATGCATACAAAGACCATATCAATTATCATACACAAACAACAAAAAATGTTCATATCATCTATTCATAACAATCAGCACAATCAGAAAAAATATCAGTTACTAAAGTTCTTTGTTAAATAATATTCTTTAAATTTAAATTTAAAGCTATGGATATTTTCCTGTTTTGTTATGGAAATCGGGAGTGAGTTCCACTCTTTCATTGCTCTATACATTACTGTACATTGTACAGATGTCTTTGATTTGGGTAAGGTAAAACCACCACGACCAGTATACCTCGTTGAATAATTGTGTGTTTCTGAACTAAAGGATAACTTTTTGTAGAAAATAAGTGGAATCTTAGTTGTGATTACATTTCTTATAAAAACCATCAACAAAAAAATCTTTTTTTTACATCAAGCCAAGACAAACACTCATGCATTTTCATGACATTTGTCCTAAACCCACAGGAAAGAGCAACACATGCTGCTTTATTTTGAACTAGTAGCAGTTTTCTGATATTTCCTAGTGATGCATTGGACCAAACCACAGAACAATGATTTAAATGGGACAAAAACAAAGCTTTAATTATTTGTTTAATAGTTTGTTGTGTTAAATATTTCGCACATCTTCTGATCACTTACAAAATATTACCCATTTTTGCTACTACTATCTGTATTTGTTTTACCCATGATAGTTAATTATCAATAATAACCAGGGCCGCCCCTCCCTAAACGCAGAACACGCACTGTGCGTAGGGCCTCATCTTCCATGGGGGGCCACATTTTGCGCGAGGGGACACATTTGCGCATATGCGCTACCATGAGGCGCGCGTAGAATCAGCTCGAGGAAGGAGAGAAGAGACCTGACAGCCCATGCGTCGCTGATTGACAGCACTCGACATCTGAACAATGAGAGGGGTGCGCTGGCAGGCACTTGCAGAGCTGCAGCAGGTGAAGAGTTGTCGACATGTCATCCAAAAGAGCCTCAGGAGTATGTGCGGGGACAGGAGGGTAGGCGGGCTCCACAGAGGGGGAGACCCGAGCCTCGGGGGTATGTGCGGGGCCGGGAGGTTGGATGCTCTCAGAGAGGGGAGAGGGAGAAATATAGCTAAATAAGATGAAAATAGAAAAAAAAGTCTCTGTATTTTATTTCTGTTTTCAGTGTTTAATTAAGGTGGGAGAGGCGGAGGGCTGAGGGAGATCGGACGACTCCAGAGAGGGGGGAGGGAGAAATATAACAAAATAAGATTAAATAGGAAAAACCTGTCTCCCTCTTTTATTTTATTTTCAGTGTTTAATCAAGGGTGGGGGATTGAGGTGGTGGAAGTTACTTTATTTTGATGAGTAATTGATGGCTATTTGCGACTCAGATTTGTTTATTTATTTATTTATTTCAGTTTGAAGTTATTTTTATTTAATATTTATTTATTTATTTATTTCAGGTTGAATTTTTTATTTTATTTGACTCACACAGCCAAACTACCGTATCTACAGTACATTTGTTATTGCCAGTAAAGGTTGTCAAGTTAAATGGCAAGTTGTTGTACGGCCATTTTGTACCTATGATACATTTGGGATGGGGGCCTCCAAATAAAATTTCGCTTAGGGCCCCAATTTGGTCAGGGGCAGCCCTGAAAATAACTCCCAATAATTTACTTTCATCCACCTAAGGTCAAGACTTGCATTTGAGTGCAGATAATGGTTTGTTCCAATTACCATACTAGTTGTCTTAGACACATTTAGGATACATTTATTACCATTAATCCAATCTAAGACCAATTCAATTCATTTCTTGACTTAGGTTAGTGTTTAAATCACCAATTGTTGTTTCAGCTAAATAAATTGTTGAATCGTCTGCATACTAGAGGAAAATCATTTGTGAAAACAGAATACAGAAGAGGTCCAAGGCTACTTTCTTGAGGCACTCCCTGCTTCACATGTTTAACATCTGACTGACTTCCACTGAAGTAAACCATTTGTTTTCTTTCACTAAGGTAACTATTAACCCATAATAAAGCAGCAGAAGAAAACCCATAACATTTAAATTTTTCTAATAACAAATCATGATCCACAATATCAGAAGCTGCACAAAAATCTAGTAAAACAACTCCAATAATTTTCCTCTGTTGAATTTCCTTGTACCTATCATCTACCATTTGAGTTAAAGCAGTAGCTGTCGAGAATTTTTCTCTGTATGCATGTTGGAAATCAGTGAATGAATTATCATTGGAAAAATAGAGCTGAATTTGTTCATACACAATACGCTCCATAATCTTACTCAAAATTGGTAATAAACTTACCGGTCTACTGTTAGATTCAGAAAACTGCAACTTTTTGTTTTTAGAAACAGGCACTGTCTTCCCTGTTGTAATCCAAGCTCCTCTGTTTTTACTTGTGGCTGCATATTGTGTGCTGTGTTCATAAAGCAGTTACCACTGATATCAGGAGGGCATCATCATGGAAGCGGAATTCACCCTGTGGCTCCTCCCCTCAGGTTAACAAAGTTAGCTCTCTCAGCACTGTTGGAATTTTAAGAACTGTTTGCACCAATAGCACTGTTAACTGTTGGCTGTTGGCTGCAAAGTCTTTAGTTCTTTTATTACAGTTATGGGATGAGTTGCATGTTTTAGCCTATATATTGCCTTTATGTTCTGGTAGATGTTTGAGTTGCATGTTATATTTTGTTTGCTTATTTATTTTGATGAAACTATGTACAGTTCCTGCATGCATTGTGTTGAATATTACTGTGTGTTTCTTGTGTTGAATTTTTGTTGGGTTTGATTTGGCCATAGCCATTAGTTAATGGCAAACACCTGTGTGGAGACATTCAACGGGGGCAGAATGAAGAGCCAGGTTGTGCTGGCAGGATAAAATAGAACACAGAGAGCACAGAGAGGGGAAGGAAGCACCCAGAGAATGACAGAGCGGCACGAGTTGGGGGGAAATGATGGAACTGGGAGTAGCCCTGCGCCAGCCCGCAGTCCAGGTGAGGACGCATGTACCAAGAGATCACTGACTGTGTGCAAGTCTCCTCCGGTGTACCTATGGCCACAATGTGGTGGATTTACACAGGATGGGGGAGAGGGAGGCCCAGCAGTGTGGACGATGGTGACCGCAGGCCAGGTGGCGCTCCCCAGGTCCCTTGGACGACTACATCATTTATCTCCCAAACTGGCTGATAGTGAAGCTACAGCTGCAAGGCAGAGAGACACAAAGACCTGTTTGTATTTCAAATTTTAACAATCTTTTTTTTAGGGTGTGACCCTGGCTCAGTTTCAAACCTCATATCAAGTCAGCTTTTTTTTTTATGCAGCACTTTACACACAATGTGCTTCACAGCAAACAGTGGAAAACAAAAACAAAAGCAGGACATAAACACAATAGAAGAGAAAGAAATCAGTGCTGATACATAATAATGCTAAGAATAAATTATAGTAAAGGGAAATGGCCACACAGAGCCTGTAGTGACAACACATACCTACAGAGACTTCAAGAGAAATAACTGAGCTGGTTAAGTTAGGCACAGTTAAAGGCTAATGAGAAGAAGTGCAATTTAACCCTTTAATGTCCTCACTAAGAAAAAAGCAATTGAAACATGTTTTTCTTTGCATATTTTATTTTCTTTAGAAAAAAAAAATACAGGGATCTACTTAACGGTTGAGATGGCCCCCCATGGTAATGGTAAAACAGACAGAAAAAAAAACTAAATTACAAATCATGTATAGTTATAATGCTATGTACCAACAAATTTGTGACCATGGAATTGGTAGTATTACCAATACTAGTATTATTTTCATGTATTTATTCTGGATATTTAACATTACAGTAAAATAGAATAGAACAGAATAGAATAGAATGGCAAAGAATAGACTAGACTAGACTAGACTAGAATAGAAAGCCTTTATTATCATTATACAGCAATATACAACGAGATTAGGAGTGCTACATCTGATCAGGTGCCCACTAGTCAATAAAACAAGCAAGTGGAGAAAAAAAAAAACCAGCATAATAATTCATAAATAAATAAATAAATAAATAATGAAAAAAAAATCTTCTCAACAACACTTTGACAAAATCTCAGAGATGGTGAAAAATAATGCTGATACATAACAACAGTAAATATAAACAATGTGAATTTATCATCTTAGCATCACTACCTTTACACATAAACACATTGGCGTATAAACAATATATACATTGGTATAATGGCAAGATGGCAGTGCTTGCAGTAGCAGCGACAGCTCGGCTCTCTAGGTTTAGTGTTGTTTAAGTATTTCTTAGCTCTGTTAAGCAAGACAGTAGTTCATATCAGTTATGATATTATCCGTGAACATCATACAGTCCGCGAAGTTGATACGAAATTGCTACTGCCCGAGATTCTCCTACTAGCCACCATACCAGAGAAGTAGAAGTGGGGGAAGTGGGCAGGCCTGCAGGCTAGTCTCAAGGCTAACCTGTACGAAACCAGCACTAGCAAGCCTCTTCCTTGTGAACGCAAGGTCACTCGTCAATAAGCTGGATGAGATCAGAGCGAGAATCATGCCCTACTGTATGACTATCATCATGGAGACCTGACTCAAGGAAAACATACCAGACACAGCTATCCAGCTAGTGGGCATCTCTACTTACAGAGCAGACCGGACAAGAAACTCCACAGTAAGAGCCGTATGGGATGACTGTGTATTTTCGTGAAAACAAATGGTGCACAGCTGTGGACATGGTGGAGAGACACTGCTGTCCTGACCTGGAGCTCCTAGTGGTAAAGTTCAGACCTTTCTTTTTGCCAAGGGAATTCACAAACCAACCTGATCTCACAGAAATACGTGAAATGACCACGACCTCTTAACACCGCATTCCGTGGTGGCAGCACGTAATGGGTTGAAATTACGTGCTGCCACCACGAAAACAATGCCAATGTAAAGTCAATTAGGGTCCTCTCCCGTGGTGGACACAAGGATTCCCTGATTCAATCACGTCACGTCAACCTTGTTTTCCTCAATGACATCTTTAACATTCTTGTACACACACAAAAACGCGGAAGTGTCCTTGATAACTCAACAATATGACAGTTTAATGTCAAGGCCATAAAATAAATTAAATGTATTTTGCCAGCTTTTGATAGCGTAGGGCTTTAAGAGCATTGTGCTGTGGGCGGATGGGGCGCGTTCTGTGGGCTTAATGCCATTTCAGATTGCCATCCGTCTGCCATAACTGAATCCAAACGCCACTAATAAATAAATAAATAAGAAGATAAAAATAAGGCTGAGCACGGAAGAACCAGAGAGGAAACACCATCACATGGAGCCATCTGCCCCTGGCAACCCGGCCACCCTCCACTCCACCAGGGGAGAGTGGACCCCAAGCCAGCGCCACAGAACCAGCAGCTGCCCCGCTGGTTATACCTCTGACCGTGGCAGCTGTCACACAAACCGCTGCTGAAAATTATAGCCTACATTTTGATACAGGTAGGCTATATACATATTGCAAAACTCTGTAAAAGTACACCAAAGCATATTTTCGTTTCCAAATATTTATTTGAAAACGAAACCATTCATACGGTCAATATAAAACATTTTGTTAGTAATAAAAAACAAATGGAATCTCAATGTGACCACGCCAGCCGGCGGGACTGTGGCTGAACCACTTCCAATGTTCATTCATTCATTCATTCATTCATTCATTCATTCATTCAATCGCGTGTTCAATGTGTGTGTGTGTGTGTGTGTGTGTGTGTGTGTGTGTGTCATCAATAAAAAAAAAGTAATTATTTCGGTGTTTATTTCTTTTATTCTTCCGTTTTTTTAATTAAAATGCGTAATATAGCCAACAGTATTATAGACCAAATGTTAATCTAATTATTATTGTAGAATGTATTTAGCAAATCATCACTCTCAACTGGAGACAGCAGCAAAAAAAAAAAAAAAAAGGTATTATAAAAAGCCGACACATAGTGTTAATTAATTGACGTGAGACACTGAAGAGGTTGTCTCCTATAGTCTGTAATTTTTTATTTTTTTTATCATAACTTCTCGGAAATTACTCAAAAGTAGAACATGCTAAAAGTAAATACAATAATAGGCTAAATAGTATCTAAGCAATAATAAAGTGTCTAAACAATAATAAATATTATCTAAGTTATCTATTAGGCTACCATTCCACTCTGTAAATAGATTTTAAAATTTCAATATGATTTTAATATTATTTTAGCTTATTTCATTATTGTTATTATTGGTTTTACTTTTTAGTAGTATTGCATTGTCTGAGGATGACTCATGTTAGTAACTATCTACAGTAAAAAAGAAAAAACAAGCAAAGAAACAAACAAAACTCATTTTATACACTGGGCCTTCAAAGTGCTCTCTGAAACTACACCTGGCATGGCTTGTGTCCAAAAAATGAAAAAATCTAAACTTTGTCGTAGAGCAACCAAATACATCATTGGAAAGGTCTCAACCTGGAGAGTAACATATGTCAGTATGAAGATTCTACATGGCTCCTGCTTTCAGCCATTGACCTTTGAACCTTGACCTCAGTGCATGTTTGAGGGCTGATAACTCAGCAACTAAAGGGGGTACAGACATGGGACCAACTGTTACAGAGAGCTCTTGACCTCAGCTATCATGTGAGTGTAGTCAACAACTGAGGGTGCTGTCAGATATGGATAAAATATGGATCAAATTAATTTTCACCCATTTAGAAATAAGATATTTAAAATCTGATTACACAAGTGTGTTTACCATCCCCTTAAAGTCCACAGTGTACTCTCAATTCAGTATTTACAACTTCCAAATCTGGGAAAAACACTGAGATTTTTAAAAAACTACAATTCCCTGGGACCGCGCCATGCAGTTTGATACATATCAGCAACATAGTTGTAGTTCTTCTGATTTGCAAAGTAGGGCTCTAAATAGGGTTGTAAAAAGATATATCTACTGAATATGTCTAATGTCAAGTAAAGCCGAACTAGTTATTACACTGCACCTAGATGAACTATGTTAAGAAAAAGTAAAGATGTCAGCTAATTTTCGATATTTTAGCTAATACACCAGAATCGGCGTTTTTGGGACAGTAGGTTTGTTTGCGGCTTGTAAAATAGGGTTGTAAAAAGATAGATATACTGAATAAATCTAATATCTAGTAAAGCCAAAGTAGTTATTACACTGCATCTAGATGAACTATGTTAAGAAAAAAAGCAAGGATGTTGGCTAATCGTAGCTATTTTAGATAGTACTCTAAAAACGGCGTTTTTGGGACGGTAGTTTTTTTGCGGCTTGTTGTAAAACAGGGTCGTAAAAAGATACATCTACTGAATATATCAAATGTCTAGTAAAGCTGAACTACTAATGACACTGCACCTAGATGAAATATGTTAAGAAAAAGTAAGCATGATGGTTCATTTCAGATATTTTAGCAAGTTCTCTAGAAACGGCGTTTTTGTGATTGAATATTTGAATAGGCTATAACAAATATCTAGAACAGCTGAACTATCACGTTATTACCATTATTATTATAGGTGGGAAATTATAACAGAGGAATATATTTGCCGTTTTAATATCAAGGACACTTCCGCGTTTTTGTATGTATACAGGAATGTTAAATATATCATTGAGGAAAACGAGGTTGACGTGACGTGATTGAATCAGGGAATCTGTGTGTCCACCACGGGAGAGGACCCTAATTGACTTTACATTGGCATTGTTTTCGTGGTGGCAGCACGTAATTTCAACCCATTACGTGCTGCCACCATGGAATGCGGTGTTAAGAGGTCGTGGTCATTTCATGTATTTCTGTGAGATCAGGTTGCACAAACATAATAACCATGGCAATTTACATCCCCCCGCAAGCTAAAGCTAACTTAGCTCTGGAGAGGCACCAGTAAACATCTCACTATGCACCTAGACAGTGTGGTCATTGTAGCAGCGGATTTTAATCATGTAGACTTGAAACTGGTCATACCTAAAGTCCACAAGAATGTGACATTTGGCACACGAGAGGACAATATACTCAACCAAGTATACACCAATATTCCAGGGCAATATATTCAAGGCAATCCCGTCTGCAAGCGTAGGTCTGTCAGACATTTCTCTCCTTCTGACCTCAGCTTACAGACCACGGATGTGCAGAGTTAAACCCACCATCAAATCAGTGCAGGTATGGACTCAGGAAGCCACTTCAATGCTGCAGGACTGTTTTGATAACACAGACTGGGGTGTGTTTGCAGTGGAAGCAGAACTGGATGAATATGCTTGTTCTGTCCTGGGACATATTAACTTCAGCACAGAAAAGGTCACCAACAAAGAACAACTGAAGTGTTTTCCAATCAGAAGCCATGGTTCAATGCAAATGTGAGATTACTGCCGCGGGAACAGGATGCAGCCTTTAGGTCAGGGGATAAGGAGTCCTACAATAGAGCATAGGGAATCTCCGCAGAAGCAACAGGGACGCAAAGTAGAAGTACAAACAGTGCACTGAAGAACACTTCAATAACTACAACTCCCACAGCATGTGAAATGGCATGGAGGTACTGACAGACTACAAGACCACCATCCTGCTGCCTGATGTTGATGTTACACTGTCCGACGCCCTACACCAGTCCTTCACTCCACTTTGACACCCAGAGGGAGGAGGTGGCTCCACTCTTCACCTCAGCCAATGGTGAGCCAATGCTGGTCCTCGAGCAGCATCAGGTGAGGACCGTACTGAGGGGAGTCAACGTGAGCAAGGCAGCTGGCCCAGATGAAGTGCCCGGGTGGGTATTAAAGGTTTGTGCTGACCAGCTTACAGGAGTGTTAACCAACATATTTAGCCTGTCATTACAACAAGCTGCTGTCCCAACATGCCTGAAAACCTCCATAATTATCCCTGTGCCCAAAATACCTGCTGTGACATGTCTAAATGACTACCGTCCTATGGCACTTAAACCTATTGTCATGAAGTGCTTTGAGAGGCTGGTGCTCTCACACATTAAGACTGTAATTCCACCTGATCTGGATAAGCACCAGTTTGCATACAGGACTAACCGCTCCATAGAGGACAACATTACAACAGACCTCCATCTCGCCCTGACACACCTGAAGACACCAAACATCCATGTACAGATGTTATTTGTGGACTTCAGTTCTGCATTTAACACGATCATCCCTCACAAAGTCACAAAACTGCTCAACCTGGGCCTCAGTTTCTCCCTGTGTTCTTGGGCCATGGATTTCCTCACAGACCGACCACAGCAAGTTAGAGTGGGTAAGCACATCTCCTCCACCCTTACTCTCAGAGCTGGTACCCCCCAGGGCTGTGTGCTAAGTCCAGTGTGCTTTACACTGTTCCCTCATGACTGCATCCCCATCCACTCCTCAAACACCATATTCAGATTTGTTGTTGACATGGCAATAGTGGGCCTGATCTCTGAGGATGATGAGACGGCCTACAGATGTGAGGTGGACCATCTCACTCCGTGGTGTGGAGACAATGACCTGGTCCTCAAACCAAGGAGATGGTCATTGACTGGAGGACTAAGGTCAGTGCACACACCCCCCTCCACAAATATGGGAAGACAGTGAAGGTGGTGGAAAAACTGAAGTTCCTGGGAGTTATACTGTGGAACCAGCTGACTGGACCCACAACACTTCACAGCTGGTCAGAAAAGCTTAGCAGAGGCTCTTTCTCCTGACAAAACTGAAGCGGACCAAAATACCTCAAAAACTTCTCCTAAAATTGAAACAGAAGTACTATTGAGTTCCCCAGCAGCGCCACAGTGTGGTATGCCAGCTGCACAGACGCAGAACGTCACAGCCTCCATCGTGTTGTGAAGGCGGTGCAGCACATCATCAGGTTGAAGCTCCCTGGACTGGACATTATTTACACCAACAATCTCAAAAAGAAAGCCCACAGCATCCTCAAAGACATTACACACCCTGGCCACTCCATGTTTGAATTGTTGCCATCTGGCAGAAGGTTCAGAACAATCACATCAAAAACCAATAGACTGAATAACAGCTTCTATCTAAGAGCTGTAGCCTCCATTGCTCTACCATAATACACAGGGTTAAACGTGCACTATCACTTCTGCTGCTATTATTTTATTTTATTTTAAAGTTGCACTCACACTTTAACTGCACTGACACTTTTTATTGCTGCTGCTCTTAACTTTTTATGTGTGTGTTTGTGTGTGTGCATTTCTAATTGTTCTTATTGGAAGTCAGATGGAATTCCATTGTACATTTTGTGTAATGATAATTAATTGATCAATCAATTCATTCATTCATTCCTTCATCCATTTGGTTGAGCATGGCTCAGACTTACAAAATTATTTAGCATACAAAGAATGGATAACATTAAATGTACTATTTACAACAACCAATGATCAGAAGTTTATTTTATTAGCTTAGCACCACTACGTTTATCATAAAGGGACACATGAACCATTTAGTAGAGCATGTTTAAAAAAAATAAAAATATATGAAACAACATAAATCAGTTAAGTAGGATGTCTCAAACTATAACACATCAAAAAAAATATGCCTTGTTTTGAAAATCCCACCACATAGAGTCCTCATGTCTGGAGTGATGTTTTTGTTACTAACTTCCTGTAAACTGAAAAGGTTGACTATTATCATCTAGTGGATTTTTTTTTCAACATGATATACTTAAACAGAAAGGTAGAGATTGCTCAATCAGGTTGAGTTTAGTTCAACGCATTTCTCATTAGTGGCTCAAAATGTGCTTTACTCACAGTTGAGCAAATTCTCTGTGTGATGCTTCATTATGATGAGTACAAAAAGACAGGAGAAAGCCATTAGAGCCAACAGAGATGGAATGGAGATAGAGGGAAGACAAGAAAGTGATACACAGAGGAGGAGGTGACAGGGAGGAGGAACTGTGACCTGCAATCACTTCTGTTAGTTTAGACCTCATCAACCTGAGTGAAAAACTACAGTAACTTCCCTCTCACTTTGTCCTGCCTTCCTGTCTTTCTTCTCCTTTGTCACCTCATCGGGATCCCACTGCTGGCTGATTGGTCATACAGTATGAGTGAGCATGATTGTTCTAAACTGGAAAAGAGAGAACACTTCCACTGATGAGGGGAAGGGTACCTCCCTCTGAGAATCAAACCACTTGGTGCGGCAGCATCTGGATGGCAGCACTGGGGTTTCTCCCACATGAACATTCACATTCACACGCACGCGCGCGCGCACACACACACACACACACACACACACACACTCATCATCTCTGACTCTCTCATTCCTCTCTCTCCAATCTTTCCTCTCACTCTTTTTTTCTCCCTCCTCCGTCTGTTTGTTGTGCTCCACCTCCCTGGGCTCTTCGAGTGCATTAATCAGTCAAGCCACAGTACCACAGCTATTACTCATCTGGTCAGAATGAGAGAGAGAGAGAGAGAGAGAGAGAGAGAGAGAGAGAGAGAGAGAGAGAATGACAGAATAAGAGAGAGAGAAAAGTGGGAGAGCTGGAGAAAAGGAAAGAAAATGGAGAAGTGCAGAGAGGTAGCTGTTCTGTATTCATTCATCTTCCGATATCTCCTCTCACCTCAAGGCTTTTCATCTCTCTAACCATCCATCCATTCATCCATCCATCCACTCATTCAGCCAGCAACCAGCCATGCATCCATTCATTCACCTATTTATAGATGCCACCAACTCCCCAGCCTCCCACCTACAGTAATCATGAATCCATCTTTCTGTCCATCTTTCCATTTCCCCTTTCACCTCGCTCCCCATCTTCTATCCATCTCTCCTTCTCCCCATCTACACCTGTCTCTATCTTTATTTCTTTCCTCATTTATCCATTTCATATTTTTCTTTTTTTTTTTTTTGGGAGAACATGGCATTCCCAAAAAGGAAAGTAATGGGGGGGGGGGGGGAGATGTGGAGCTTGTTTTGCTGCTCTGCAATGTGGTAAGGCAGACATAGGGGGAATTATTTATTCAAACTCAAGGACAAAGAAGAGCTTTCAGTCTTCCCTCTTTTTGCTTTTTTCTAACAACAGTAAGAGTCTGCAGCTCTGCACTGCAAAAAAAGCCAACTTGTATTATTTGGCCTAAAACAGTCATTTAAGTTGGTTAAACTTGAAAATATAAATTATTGACATTTGAGGCAATAATATTTGTAAGCCCAACAAAACAAGCCAGTTGTTTGCTCCAAAAAAATGGTGAGTTGATAATACTTATATCTTTAAGTTGGAGTTCAATACAAGGGACAACAGTTCTGCAAACTCTTATTTCTTTGTTGTGAAATGCGGGAAAGCCAAATTTCCAAGCTGGCACTTGGCACTTGAAGTCTCATTGTGGCTGTGTTGCCTCTAGCTGGAGTCCACACAGGTAAGCAACCTTTAATTAAATTAAGTTAAAATGATACGGGAATTTTATTCTGAGTTGTGTTGTGCAGTATTGTACCTCATTTGATGGAGAAGGCGACCTACACATTTTCAACATACAAACACAAACACCTTTTCAGTCATTAACGAAAGCTAGCGGCAAACTGATGCTAGCGGCACTGCATCAGTTAGCCGCTGGAGTTTAAGAAGAGGAATAAGAATGTTGCACTCATCAGACAGAAGATGGAGCTGACTTTCTCCTTGAGGCGTAAGGAGATCGTGGAGCTGCAGCCTATGGTGTCAGAGGCTGTGGAACGGTGGCCTGCTCTGTTTTGTGAGGCAGAGGTAAGCAGGTGAACCAAGAATATATTATGTTGTGTTTATGATTTAGTCTTCTTTAAAAGTGAGTAGAAGAGTTATGTGTGTTGATTACAATGCATATTTTAACATGAAGATGGTGCTGAAATTGTACTGACTTTGTATTGAGGATTTAAATTTCCTGTTCACATTTTTCAACAGATAAGGGAAGAGTTTTATCGCATCACAAACAAGAACCTAATGGACAACTTCAGAGCAGCCCTTCATCAGCACACTTGGAGGCTCCTGAGACTCTATCGGGTGAGGAGGACAGCTTTTTCATCTGAGATGGATCAGCTCCTTAACAGCCTGGATCAAGAGGTGAATTCTAGATGTAGTAATTTAATAACTCTGAACATTATGGATATAAAAGGAATTTTGTCTTTACTATGATGCTGTAGTAATTTTGGTTGCAATTGTTACAATGTTAAGTGATCCTTGTAGTGACAAACCCTCATAATAAATGCATGGGTATCTAAGGGACTGACACAATAGCACAAACAAGCGAACCAATTCAGGGAGTGGTTGATCAAAGACAAAATTACTGAGATACAGTGGTTCTTTCTTGTTAAACAAAGGGTATCTTAATCTTTAAATAAAAAAAAGATCTTGCTCTGTAGGGATCCTTATGTTGTCAGACACTGATAATATTAGCCTGTCAGTGACACAAAAAGCACTTACCCTTTAAAAGGAGTAAACCTTTGACGTGAAATCATCAGGAATTTTCTGGATATGGAAGGACAGCTGCTTGCATGTTTACTCTACTTTATATATGTCAGTTACATCTTGTAATGTTTCATGCAACTCTTTGTTTCAGACATCTGACATCACTGCACATCGACAAACTGCAGCACTGAAGGGCCTTCCCTTGTATCTCCGTGACAGTCAGGAGAAGCTCTTCAGGAACTGTCTTGTGAGTGGTTATAAATAGAAATTGTAAATATGTTATTATACTGTATTTATAGTGCTGTATTTAATGTTGACTAACCATTACCTCTCTGTCCTCCTTGTTCCCTTCTTTCCCAATGTCCAGAGTGTCTTCAGTAGTTGTACTGTCCTGGCTATGACTTTATGTAGCCTAATTGATGTCAGTTGATGTGTGTATGGGGGTTCAGTTTTTAACTCTGGGGTATGGGATGGAAATAGTTAATGTCAAACTCATAATTAATTCTGTTTGTAAAACAATGTTTATTCAATAACTTGGAATTATTTTAGCGTAATATGGTAGCTTATTCTGATTCACAGGATTTTAATGACTAATGTCTTGCACCTCATGTGTTGGTCTTTTCCTGTCTGTAAACATAAGGACACTGACCCAGAAGAGGAGCAGACGAAGGGCCTCACTGTGGGTATCCTCACTGTGTTGGGGGAGGATAACAGTACAGCTCCTCAAAGTGTCGTGAGTGTTGCTGTTGTTGTGGAAGAAGAGATTGTCTTTCAAGATCTCCCTGACCTGCCAACTGCTTTTGCTTACCTCTTTGGACTGATCTATGCTTTAAACCTTAAGTACCCAAAAGATCTCAGGTACACATTTGAAACTGTTCAGAAGGTTTTCATGGAACTTGGTACAGACTTCTCTGCGAGGGTCAGATCCCTCAAAAACAAACTCCTTCAGTGAATCCAGTTAACTGATAATGTTGGATCTGAAATTGTTGACCTCTGAAAGTTCCCTTCTGTCCAGCCAACACCATGTTAATTTACTCTTCCTGTTACTCACACTCAACTCTGATATACGTTGAACTCCCACTCTTACATTTATTTTGCACTATACTGGGTTTCCCTAAACATGTTACATGTTAAGATTCAGTATTTATAAATTGTCACATAGTATTGAGCAGAGTTACAAAAAAGAATTTGCTGATTATTTTGAGACCGGAAGCTTACAAGTATACAATGTAGCAGTTGACTGCTAGGACTGGGACAATTGGGTCTCACTAGTTTGCATTTACTTGGCCCTGCTGGAAGGGATTTGATGCTGGTACAGTTTAAATAAAACAAATGTTTTGAATGTATATGTTGCATCTGTAATTATTTATACATTTGATTCGAAGTTATTGGTTGTAAATTATAAAATTGAGTAACATTCTAAACTATTGCAGTGTGCAATTTTAAATTCCTCTTAAATTATTCTGCTATACTAACTTTAAGTTGATTTTGTAAGAATTCAGAGTTATTACAATGTAAAATTATAAGTTAGTACAATTTACAGGAGAGTTAGCAGAAATAAGGATTAAAGTTATTTCAGTGTAAAATTATAAGTTAGTACAACTAACAGTTGAGTTGACAAAAATCAGAATTCAGAGTTGAGCAAACTCAAAAGCAAAACTTAAAATATTTAGTTTAATTGCCCAACTTAAAATTTTATCGAAGTTTGTTGCCTTGAAATTTTGAGTTCACCCAACTTTTCTTTTTTTGTATTGTGTGAGGCTGTGTTTGGACAAAGCACCCATTTAAGCTAAATGCTGACATCAGCATGTCAATGCTAACATGCCAGTGCTAAGCAGATATGATGTGTATATGTTCACCATGTCAGCATGCTAACATTAGCTAATTAGCTCTAATCACAGCTGAGGCTGATGGCAGTGCCCATTATCTTTTTAATATTTAGTATTTTGTTATAAACATCTAACATTCTTAGAGCTGTAAGTCAGCAATGCAACAGTAAATCAGTGTTTCATTTATACAAGTTCAAAGTGCTGGGTTAAAGAGCCAATGGATTGAATTAAGACAAGAGTCTACAGTCATGCTGTGAGGCGTTGCTTAAGGCCAGAGGTGATAGAGGCATATTCAGCAGATCACCAATCTCATTAACACAGTTGTCCACCAATGTTGTTAGATTCTGATATTTGGTTGAATTTAGGTTGCGATGTCAGGCCATGACAATGTCTAATGCCAATGTTAATGTAGAATACTGATGACTCATGATATTGACATTTTGTTGATTTTAAGTTGTGTTGTTAAATAACCCAAATCCAATGTCTTTCAATGGTCTCAATGTCATTTTGACTTAAAAAAATGACAGTCATAGGGTGTGGAGAACAAAACCAAATGTCTGCAAAACATCATAATGTTAACATCCACACAACTTGAAATTCTAACATTGTCAGACATTGAAAATATTGTCAATCCAATTTTCATTCCAACCAAAATGTAACGTCTGTCTGACGTAGGAGTCCAATCTCTATCTGATATCATGTTGATGTCCAGTGCCAACTAGGAAGATACATTATCTGGGGACAATGGATGTCAGTACAGAACTTTACAGCAATCCATCTTCTAGTTGTTGAGATATTTCAGTGTGGACCAAAGTCATAGACTGACTGACCAACCGACTAACCTGCAGACAGACTAACACATTATCCATAGAGCTATGCTGTGAGAGTGGCCAAAAATGTACATACTGGAGCCTGCAGGCCATACGTTCAAATTCTATTAAGGGTTATCACATAACTGATATAAAAAGATAACACCAATTAGAAGTGGTCAGTTATAGGCTTACAGTCAAAACCTGTGAACACAAATAATGTCATGTCTCATGGAAGTAATGGCAAATGGAACAGATGGATTTACAAAGCAAATGGTTTCTTGCCAACTCTCTCTAAAGGTTACTGTGCAGGCAGTAAGCAATCAAGCTATAGCCTTCCCAACTGTTACCTTGTAGTGCTTCGTTCCATGTCATAATGTGTGTGTCCAATTCATGCACATGCACATTTCACATGCCTAACAAGCCTTAAGGTAGGCTCGCCACGACTCAAGTTGACAGGGCTAATGTAAGTGACCTAAAACTGTACATGCATGGACACACATGTACACCACATTCTGGGTAGGAAGCTTACAGTTACTAACATAAAGGCTTAGTGAGGTCAGACTAGTGATATTCAGATGTACTTTCAGTGCTGCCACAACAAGCTCATACGTTCATCAACAAGAGGAGAGAGAATGAAAAACAGCAGCAGGCAGAACAACTGACATTTGCATTTCATTATTTTGACTGACGCCCTCATTCTAAGCAACTTAATTGGAATGCAACAGTAGAATTTGCAAATTCCTACCAAGAGGAATTACAACAAATATGAAATATAGACAGGATACTTGAGGAGAAATTGCAGAAATAGGAGAGGGGGGATGAAGGAGGTAGACAGCCACTGGGAACCTCTGGAACCACAGCCAGACTGGGAATGAATCGAAGTGGCGGGTTGAATGGCCAGCGGTGGTGGAAAAGCAGAGCATGCTGGTGTGTGTGGACCTGGACAGCAGCCTGTAGCGTGCATGTGTGGATCCCTTTGCAGCCTTGTTTGCCAGCAGTAGGATTTTGTATTCAACCCAAGCAGCCAGTTGAGGGACTGTATGAGGGGGATAACATTGGAGGGTCCGGGGAGGTGACAAGAAGACGAGGCGTGTTGTGGTGTTCTGGATGAGTTGTAGGGACTGGGAGGAGTGGGGCCGCAGAGGGAGTTGCAGTAGCCCAGACAGTAGATGACTAATTTTGAGTGAAGAGCTGGACACATACTCTGGCGGGGAGAGGTCTGATATTGTATTTGTAGTAAAACATGGATATTGTTGAGGCTGAATTTAAGGTGCTGGGCTGACATTCAACTGCCAATGTCAGGGAAGCAAACAGATATGCATAGCTCCACGAGAAGCGTACAAATAGAGCTACAGATATCAAATTTAGTGAAGTGATCCTGAATGTGAGGCGACACACTAAGCAAAGATGATTAATATACTTGAAAAGCAGTGATATTAGGGCCCAATCCCAATTCCTATCTTAACCTTCAATCGTAATTCTCAAGCTCAACCCTCAGTCTCACTAGCCCTCAAAACCAAGTGTTAAGGGCTATCTTGTGACTTTAAAATGGGATACCCCTCAAAGGCAAATATGCCTTAAGACTGTTGGGGGCAGCAATATGCCAAAACTCCATCCAGTCTGTCAGTTCAAAGAAGAAGAAATATATGTCATCAGTAGTTGTAGATAAAAAGACATGATGAGGTTTTTTTTCCCCAACACTTTATTTCAATTCTTGTACAGTCTTTATAGCTTTGGAGTTTGTGGAGTGCTGAATGGTTTCTAAGTATTGCTGCATTTCATTCATAAAAATTTTGAACAAGGGTTTTCTGTTCTCTTATGAATATGGAATTTCGCTAAGATAATAGATAGACTAATGATATAGAATTGTTTTTGTTTTGAAATTCTGACATCATAAAATCCAAACAGCACATCTTTGTACAGTAGTGAAAATAGAACATAAATGTTGCAACGAATATACTCGACAAAATCTTCCCAAAAAGTGACAGTATAGGGGCAGCTCTAAAACAAATGTACAGTTACCAAACAATAATCTTCGACAATGCCATCTGCAGCTGTGCTGATTTCATATTGAAACAGAATGCTTGATCATTAGGGGAACAGTTGCCGTTGTGACTGAGAATTATGTTATGAATATGAACAGTTCACAAGTTACAAATTACTCACTCCCATAGTTTTTTTGGAGCCTGCTTGCTTTTTGTAAACTTGTCTTCATTGATGGCCCTGAAATGAATCAGGGCTTGTGTTTTGTCTGGTGGCCTGAAATCGTTAAGTTACTGGTTAAGTTTCATGCAGGTATTATCACAATGAATACTGTAGTCAACATCCAGCAGAACTGGTGAGGCTGTTTAAACAGTCACACAAGTGTTATCTGGTGACCTTCATCCACGTTAACGTTTCACTCTTTGGGTTATAAGTTGATATTTAACCAAATAACCTGTACCACAACAACCGACGTAACTTATTCAGCAGAAAGTCACCAGATAATACGATCACTAACGTTAACCTGCAGCTGTAACGTTACCAGCTGCAGTCAGACTCTACGGCTACAGGAGATGACACCGTCCGGTCATCTTACAAAAATGTCAATGCAAACATTTCGCGTACATTAAAACAACTTAACAACTACATTATCACTGAGAAAAAACTTTTGTAACTGAATGACAGCATACTTGGTTATCAGAGAACCGGGGTTACGTGCAGCGGGGCAGGCAAGCCGTCGCCCGCGACCAAAAATATGTGTGTTACGCTACAAAGAGGTCTATAGTCCATAAAATGCAATGGTTATCATAATTTTAAAACAACTATTAACAAGGAAAATACTCACATTGATAACTACGCTTCCTCACGCTTGTCGCTGCCATCTTGCATTGACTGAATTGTCTGTACTCGGCTGGTTCGGCTGAGCTTGGCGGATGATACGCGAAGGACTCTGGGATAGCACTTACTGCCAAGGGTGGTCCTGGAAAAGTGAGGGTGATACAGCCCTTATTCTTGACTCTCAACTCAACACTCTGAGAATCGGGACAGCACTAGCACTTCGCAGGAGCGCGGATTTTTGAGACTGAGGGTTAAGATTGAGGGTTAAGATAGGAATTGGGATTGGGCCTAAATGTCTTTCCTTCCTGCAAGCATTTCTGTTTGTATTTCCCTTGCCGGGACTGTAAATAGACCATGTATTTGTGTACAAATTAGAGCCCCCCCCCCCCCTTAAACCCACAGCTCAAATAATATGCATGAGAGGAAATTAATAAATAACAAATTGCCTTCAGGATATCATCACATTCAATACTTCCTTCCTTGAACACACAGAAATAGTTGCCGGCCCCAGGGATAAACTTCACATATTTAGTTTTTCTAAAATTAATGATTTCCCACACACAGACAACTAATAATGGTTTGCCAGATGGTGATTGAGAGGTAACTGCCAGAATGCCCTGTTCTGCAGTTTACATTTTGTTTCTTTATTTTCACTCGGCTTTGAACTCCACCCACTCCCCTGCTGCTGACGAATCCCAAGAGAGATGGTGAGCCACACAGCAAGATAGTCATGATTATCTCCTTCCTTTTTGTGATGTCATAAGTGCTGTTTATTTCTAAAGTGAGCGTGTGTGTGTGTGTGTGTGTGTGAGTGTTTGCATATATATATATATATATACATGTATATGTATATCAATCACAGAAACTGTTTGCAGCCATGTTTTAACATTATTTAGTATTTAAATATGAATCCATCTGTTTGTATTTTTACAGCCTTAACAGTCTTTAAACTCTACTGGGTGGGTGAGTGTGTATGAATGTATACGGTGAGTAGCAGGTATCATCTTGTCTGGATACCTTGACCTCAGTGTGAATGGGTTAAAGCACTTTGAGTGGTCAGAAGAATGGAAAGATGCTGGGACTCGCAGGAGCCAGACAGCTGTGCAACTTCAGCATGGTAGGGCCACCTGCGATGATGAGGGACAGAGAGATGAGGTGGTGGAAGTTCCACAGACAGGTACAGGGCAAGTAAGTATGGAACATGTGAGAGGGAGAAAGAGAGATACTTGCTAGGGCCAGAGGTGGAAAATGTACTGAAAAATTCTACTCAAGTAGATACAATACAGTACTTAAGTCAAAATTTCACAGATTTCAAAAACTACTGAAAAAAATACAAATTACACAAAAAAACTACTCAGTTACAGTAACGTGAATAAATGTAATTAGTTATTTTCCACCTCTGGCTAGGGCTGATTTTAGCAAATATTATTCAGGTTGCTACATTTTATCTATACCCAGTTTGTGTTGCTCAATACAAAGCAAAAAATGAAATGATATAAACTGAAATGAAATAGTGATTACAGTAGTTAAAACAGCTCCACTTTAAACATTTTAGCTGTAAAATGCCACATGCAGCAGTAATATTAAGAAATATATATATATAAAATAATAGTACAAAACTGACAAGGACTGTTGTGCTTTTACTTTATAAAGTTTTGGTACAGTTTTGTGATAATACTTACAAACTTTGAAGGCTTTGAAGTTGCATTTGTTACATTTGAAGTTACATTTGTAGTGGTGTATCTTCATTAAAATGTGGTATTATTATTTGTGCAGTAAGATTAATTACTGCATAAATTAATTAAAATTATTAAGTAATAAAATAATTTTGCATGGAATAGATGATATAATATGCTGTATGTAATGCAATGCATAATGTTTTTTTTTTTTTTTAATCCATTCCATCATTTGTTTATTCAGGTTGAGCTTAGACCGAGGGCAGAGGATGACACCCACTCCAGCTCAACCTTACATTAATTTAAACACCCCAAGTCAAACAGTCTCAGCCTAGAAGTTTTTTTTTTCTTATCACCCTCAGAAGAAGACAAAATGCCTGACAGTACAGGGAGTGTTTAAACACAAAGATGGCACAGACAGAAAATGGCTTACATACTGTGAAGAGAACCAGATGGTATAGTATCATGAGTCATGATTAAAGTATTGTGACACCCGTGCCAGGGGTTGATGAGTTTCCACGCACTGATTGTTGTGGGCCAGGCCGAGTCAAAGTCCAGGGCTGTTTCTTAGTCCCAGTCGGTCCCTGTGTGAGTTTGTAAACAGATGTTTGAATATAGTTTTGCTACCTAGGACTTCAGTTATTCAAGAATTTTCACCATTTTTAGATTATGTGTTAACCAGACGCATGCAAGAAAAACAAAGTTCATGATTTCAACATGACACAGGGTGAGTAACTGATATCCAAATGGCCATTTAGGGGTGAAGTATTCTTGTAAAAGGATTATTGGTATTATTATTCCTCTTGTCCAAACTAACCATGTTACCATTGCATTACAGTGTTGGTTCTTTTCTTCATTTATTGATTTTCTAGTACTGCTTATCCTGTTGAGGGTTGCAGGGGGGCTGGAGCCTATCCCATCTGACAATGGCCGGGGGGGGGGGGGGGGGGACGGACGGTGCAGGACGCCTTCTGACGCGTCAGTTCATTTCTGTCCAAGTGACTTGGCATATCCTTGATACAGCGCTGGAATGACATATTTCATATTTTGTATCACTTCCTCTTTCCTCTAGAGGGAGTTGGAGAGCACACTAATTATACATCGTGTTTTTATTTATACGTCAAGTATACACCACAGCATTTAACTGTCAGATAAATCAAAAGATAAGTGTTTGATGAGACCTACTTCCTGTCGCCACTAGGTGGGTCTATGAGTATCAGGAAATATGGTCATATAAATGTTTTCAGGGCAGGACTATTTTGAATCATCTGTAGACTGATGGAGATCGGACCATTTACGCCTATGTTATAGCAATTTCCTGTTTCATGGCGAGACATCAAAATTACTAACTAATGATATGTCATGTTTGTGTACATCAAATATAGACCACAGCACTGAAATTTCAGGTTAAGTTAGAAGGGACAGCCGGCAGCACTCATGCATGGAGCTGCATGAGTGCTGCCGGCTCTGGGTAGCTCGGTTCATTTAGTGAAACATGAATTCCAAGCAGAGCATGATCGCCTCTCTTCAGAAACTGAGCTGCAATGCAGTTTTCCAACATGATAATGACCCAAAACACACCTAGTAGATGACAACTGCCATGCTGAGGAAGCTGAAGGTGAAGGTGATGGACTGGCCAAGTATGTATCCGGCCCTAAACTCACCTGTGCACCTGTGGGGCATCCTCAAGCTGAAGGTGGGGTGGCACAAGGTGTCTTCACATCCATCTGCTCCATGATGTCATCATGGAGGAGTGGGAGAGGATTCCTGAAGCAACCTGTGAGCTCTGGTGAATTCCATGCCCAAAAGGGTTAAGGCAGTGCTAGATAATAATGGTTGGCACACAAAATATTGACACTTTAGGCACAATTTGGACATGTGCACTGTGGGGTGTACTCACTTATGTTGCCAGCTGTTTAGATGTTGATGGCTGTGTTTTGAGTAATTTTCAGAGGAAGGTAAATCTATACTACTATACAAGCTGTACACTGACTACTTTAAGTTATATCAAAGTGTCATGTGTAGTGTTGTCCCATGAAAAGATATAACGAAATATTTGCAGAAATGGGAGGGGTGTACTCACTTATGTGAGATACTGTATATGTACGGCTTTGCACTTTAGCAAACTTGTTTATTGACCATGATTAAGTTTCAGGGTTCCCATGGTTATTAAATTCCTGGAAAAGTCATGAAATCAAACAGTTTTCCAGGTCTGGAAATGGTTTGGAATTATGTGAATATTTTGGAAAAGTTTTGAATTAGTAATGATCCGATCTGATATCAAAGATAACGGATATAAGACAAACTGCATTAACTTGGACCAAACACTTGTCAAAAATCAGTAGATGAATTTAACATGAATATACTAATCATAAGTTTATATATTTTTATCTTTTTAATATCTTCTAATATGTGATCTGGGACCAAACACTTCCTCTGGATGTAATTATAAAATGTAAACATAATTTTTCTCACAGTATAGTCAGATCAAAGAGTCTAAACAGCTGTTAGAAGACTCCAGAATACAGGAAATGACATCATCTTTGTTAAAACATGTTGACCTATAGTCACTGTGTGGGCTTTGTTAAACTATTTAAATTAGATCATGGAAATGGGTCAAAATATTATGGAAAAGTCTTGAAAATGTATTGTTAAAAATGTGTGGGAACCCTGTTTAAGGGTGTTAGTCAATAGACGTTTAACAAATGGTGATGGTTTAGTGTTGAAACATGCTTGCTTCTACCAGTCTCCACCCTGCTTTTATTAAAACATCTGTTTTATTACATTCCAGATAGCTGTCCTATGTTATGTGTAAAAGCACCACATGAAAGCAATCTGTGCATTATTATCATAGAGCTGGTTTATTTTAAGTGTAATATCACATAATAGACATGGTCTGTATATAACAAGAAAATTATGTTAGTCTACATTGATCCTCATTCCACATTTTTATTATAGTCCCATACTTACATTTTATATACATAAAATATACATACTTATAATTTCCAGTGGAGTACATTAATCAACATCACTAATGAAAGCATAACTTGTGCAACTTAGCTCTAGAGTCCTAAAACTTTGCATTTGAAAGGTCTGCCATTTGATCAACGCAAATGTGATTTCTACACATTTAAAGTCAATAAAATATATTTTATTGTCTAACTTACGCAGCTCTTTCCTTTATGTCCAGAGGCCCATGGTCTGCCTGGTACACATTCAGTGCATTCTGAAGGGAGTAGGGGTTCAGGCACACAGGTTCAAGGCCTGGATGAAGGGTCATGCACCTCGGCTCCTCGGGCAGCTCTCCACATCTATTCTGAACCTGTTAGCATATGTGATATGTGCTGTTTTAGTGCTAGATATCTAGTACTCTACTGGTTGTGTATTCATATATGTGTTATTTACTTACTGCATTGAATTCTTTGCAGCAAACATTCTGCTCCTCCATGGGCATCGTAATGCATTCTTCACAGGTGCACCTGTGTAAGGACAGTATCATTCACAATGTGACTAAACTGAATTTTAATAGATGTGAATTCTGTGTTATGAACAATCATAGAGTTATCTGAGCAGATTACAGGATAGTCTGATACTAAGGTTGTGTGTTGCCATGACAGTAAGCAATCCTCATAAAAAGTTAAAAGACCTGCAGATATGTGTAGGCCTGGTTAAATTAAACTAATAATACATGAGCTAAATTTTTTACTTTACTCTAATATTGATGATGGTGGGGCCTCATATTCATTAACATGCCAAAAATATTACATGATGCCTGCTAGATTGATGCTTGGCTGTAGAGGCTAGGCTAAGCTAAGCTAAGCACAGTGTGCTAAAGTGACAGAAGACGTTTTATTCCATAGCCTGGCTTAATTAAGCTATTGTTGGGTTATAATAGACAGTTACACACATTGCTATTTGTAATTGGGAGAAATAAAATTACCACTCTGTTGCAGACTGAGAGGACTGAGGTCCACTCTCATGGGGGTTAGTGTCCTCTGGCTCAGAGCTGCATTCTGGTTCTGGCGGCTCAAACATGTAGGGCTGCGGTTGCAGAAGACAGTTCGGAGATGCACCCATTTTCCTGGTAGCAGTGGTGACTTTGATTGACAGGTGACACTTTGTAGGGAGCGGGGTTTTCGAGCATTCTGCGGACACACCCACAGCGTTTGGGAGCAGAGACAGAGGCTGATTTTTACACAACTTTGAAGCCTAATTTCATATATTTGCCGATTTTTTTAATCGTTCAAATTTGACAGGGTAGCTTACAACACCTTTTTCTGTGGTATGTCAAACTCAGATGACATATTTATTCTCACTTTACACAGACTTTAATGAACAAAATTTAAAAAAAAACAAAAACAATAAACAACAACAACAGTAATTGAGTCCATATAGAATTCAATGTCAGAGTTTCTGCACAATGCCCATAGACCACATATTTCAAGTATTTCCGCTATAAGTGCTAGTGCTGATAGATAAATATAAATATAGACCAACGGTCACATTTCACAAAGTGCTAAGTGCAGGTGATATTGCACTATGCCCATGAAGTGCTACATGCTGATATCTGAGTGAAGAATATACTACCCATGATTACATATTTGATTGTTTCTGAGCCACACTTTTAAGTGACCCTTGAAAATAGCAAAGCTGGAGCTTTCTCTGATTGAGGGTGGTACTGAGTTCCATAGGGTGCTTCCTCTGAAAGACAGAGCATTTTGACCAACAGAGGTACGTCTCAGTGGAACCTCGCAGTCACCGCTAACAGTGGCTCTAGTAGTTAGAGTTGAGGAGTTATCGATTGTCATTTGTATAATGTGTTCGGACAGTGGCGGTGGAGCCAACCCATGTAAGACTTTATATATGAAACAAGCCACTCTGAAATTTTTGAAATTTTCAAAGTTTAGTAGCTTGTACTTTGATTCAGATTCAGATTCATTCAGATCCAGATTCAGAATACTTTATTATTCCCGGGGGGAAATTGTTTTTTGTTCCAATGCTCTGTGCAAAGTAGAAATAGAAATACAGCATGAATGGAAACAAGAGATAAAGATGAAGATATAAATAAAATACTAAAATAGACAATGAAATAAATAAAATAAAATATTAAAGTAGATATTAAAATAAAATAAAATATTAAAGTAGACATTAAAATAAAATAAAATAAAATATTAAAGTAGACAATAAAATAAATAATAAAATAATAAAATAGTAAAGTAATAAAATAAAATAAATAATAAAATAGTAAAGTAAAGTAGTAAAGTTTGGAAGGATGGCACAATGATGATATGTTAATTGCTTTTTGTCAAGGATTTTTATCGCTTTTTTATAGAGAGATACTTCCTTTAGCCACTAGGTGGTGCTATGACTATCACAGTACATTGTCAAATAAATGTGTTCAGGGCAGGACTAATATGAATCATGTGAAGTTTGGTGGACATCGGACAATTTACTCCAAAGTTATAGCAATTTCCTGTTTCATGGCGAGACATCAAAATTAAACCCTCTGCAGCGGGTGTTAGAACGTTATGTTTCATTCATCCAGTAGATGGCGCCATGAGTAAGACCAATATATTGCCATGCAGCTGTGCTCAGGGGCAGACCTTGATCACACATATCAAATTGTGACCAATAAGAGCAATGCATGATGGAGTTATAAGGACTTGATATTCCATGACGAAGGATAGAAAGTCACCATGTGCAGCTTGTTACATGACAGCACACGTGTAACACTGTGGCAATTCATCAACTTGATAAATACATGGCCACAAAATGTAGTTGAGTGTGGGGTTGGTGTTCATCAATATAAAAATATGGCATTCCCTGTTTCCACAAGGCGCTATGAGTTAGAGTGACTTTGAGAATAGGAGGCGTGCAGGGCGGGGCTCTTATCATGCACAGAAATTCTGAAGCAGTTAGGATGAAGTATGTGGGAGAGAGGGTTGCTCGAATATGCATGGTGATGCATCAGATATGGCAGCGCCATTTGACCAATCATTACCAAACTTTGCCGCTGGCCTCAGGACTGTCCCCAGTCAGCATGATCATCAAATTGATGATCATGCTCATCAATTTGACAGCGTCCACTAGTGGCCAATTTGGGCCAGATTTGGCACAGAGCCTCTGAACGACCTCTGGAACAGGTGTCTTAAGTGTCATGTTGATATAATTTAGTTTGACAAAAATATGCAACAATATGTCTATTTTAGACAGCAAAATTATTTTGTTGTTAATAATTCGCACATTTTTTGACCGGGCAAAATTCTTTTGATAATTTTAGATCAGGTCCATCTTGAGAGTTCACGTGCCAAGTTTCATGCAGTTTGGACATGATCTGTAGGAGGAGTTCGAAAAAGTAGGTTTTGGATGTGTAGTGACTTAGCGAAAAAAATGTGGTGCGGAAGTGGGTGGGGCCTATGTCAGCAAATCTATTTAGCTCTATTTAGGGAATACATGTATATAAAGTTTATGGATATGTGATTTAAAATTTGGAAGTAACAGGAAAAAAACGTGTTTACAATTGTTATAGCGCCACCTAGTGGAGTATCTGTGCAATTTTTGGTATGGTAGGTCTGTGTCCTATTCTACATGTACTCTATAAATTTCACAGCCCTCAGTAAAATAGTTCAGCTGAAATAAATGTCTGTTTTTTTAATCTTGTAATAAGCCACGCCCACTTCGACCAGTCATGACCACCTTAAACATATGGCCTCTGGAATGGCCCTACATCATACCCACCAAATTTCATAAAAATCGGTGCGTCTGAGGTCCCTGCATGGCCCTACATCATACCCACCAAATTGCACCACCCTCCCTTGCAAGGTGTAGCCTGTAGCAATAGTTTTACTTATGGAAAAAAAAAAAAATAAGATGTATGATAATAAAAATCTGAACAAAAACAACAGGTTTCCCAGCACCACTGGTCCTGGGAAACGCGTCTGCTTGCACATGCATTCCCCAGGCCCCGCGGGCTTGGACCCCTAGTAATAAGTTACTGTGAACTTATATGCCATGCTTTTTAATAAAATTACCAGAGGAGTTCGCTGAAAAACAGGTAATCTCAGCCTGAATTACTCGCGTGCATCCCCGGTGAAAATCGCTGACATGCATGGGAACAAATACAATAGGGTTCCCAGCACTGCTGGTCCTGGGACATGTTGCATACGTGTTCCCCAGGCCCCACAGGCTTGGACCCCTAACTGGAACTGCAAGCAGTTATGAACTGGGTCCAAGCCTCCCTGCGCAACTTGGCCTCCACGCTGATGGAGCCCACGATAGTCGACCCCAAAGGACGACGGACTCGGGGTGAACGTCAGGACATAGGCCAATGTATGCAGTATTCACCATAATGGGAAGTGCACTGGAAGTACCAAAGGCTGAATCCGTTTGTTGCAATAAGTCATGCCCACTTTGACCAATCATTACCAAACTTGACGGCTGGCCTCAGAACTGTCCCCACATCATGCTCACCAATTGCCGTACAAATCCAATCAACTTTCATGAAATGTGATATTTCTGGGTTAACAGCATCCACTAGTGGTCAATTTGGGCCAAAATTGGCACTGAGCCTATGAACGGCCTCTGGAACAAGTGTATTAAGTGTTGTGTTGATATAATTTAGTCTGACAAAAATATGCAACAATATGTGTATTATAGCTAGCAAAATTTTTTTGTTGTTAATAATTCGCACATTTTTTGACTGGGCAAAATTCTTTTGATAACTTTAGATCAGGTCCATCTCGAGAGTTGACATGCCAAGTTTCATGCAGTTTGGACAAAATCTGTAGGCGGAGTTCAAAAAAGTAGGTTTTGGATGTGTAGCAATGTAGCGGAGGAAACGTATGGTGAAAGTGGGCAGGGCCTATGTCAGCAAATCCAGCTCTATTTAGGGAATACAGTATATAAAGTTTATGGATATGTGATTTAAAATTTGGAAGTAACAGGAAAAAACGCATTTGCATCCGTTATAGCGCCACCAAGTGGAGTATCTGCGCAAATTTTGGTATGGTAGGTCTGTGTCCTATTCTATATGCACTCTATATAAATTTCATAGCCCTCACTACAATATTTCAGCTGAAATAAATGCTTGTTGTTTATCTTGTAATAAGCCATGCCCACTTCGACCAGTCATGACCACCTTCAATATATAGCCTCAGGAATGGCCCTACATCAAACCAACCAAATTTCATAAAAATTAGTGTAGCCATTTAGGAGATATAAACTTCCCATGTTTATAGCGCTCCCTAGTGGCCAATGTTCACCAAATTATGTTCACACCCTCACAGTCACATACTTACTAAGGATCTCAGCTTTGGGTTTGATAGCTTTTAATTTGACAAAGATATGGAACACTTCGCGTTTTCATAGCTATCTGTGTATAATTCGTACATTTTTGTTTGTGTATAATTCGTACATTTGTGTATAATTCGTACATTTTTTGACCGGGTAAAATTCTTTTGATAACTTTAGATCAGATCCATCTTGTGAGTCTAGGTGCCAAGTTTCATGCAGTTTAGTCAAAATCTCTAGGAGGAGATCGAAAAAAGTGGATTTTGCAGTTTTTGCATTCTTGGCGGGAAAAAAGTTAGGTGGAAGTGGGCGGGACCTTGCACACGTGATGCAGCCCCATTCAGGAAATCCATGGATATAAGGCTTTTGAAGGTGCGACATACGGTGTGGGAGTTACATGCCAAAACACGTTGGCCTTGATTGTAGCGTCCCCTGCAGGTACATATGTGTAATTTCTTGCGTCTGAAGTCTCAATTGCACTGCTCTCCATTACACGGTGTAGCCTGCAGCACCACTTTTACTTACGGAAAAATAATAAGAAGAAGATGTATAATAATAATAAAAATCTGAACAAAAACAACAGGTTTCCCAGCACTGCTGGTCCTGGGAAACGCGTCTGCATGTATACGCATTCCCCAGGCCCCGCGGGCTTGGTCCCCTAATAATAAGTTACTGTGGACCTATATGTCATGCTTTTTAATAAAATTACCAGAGGAGTTCGCTGAAAAACAGGAAATGCCAGCCTGAATTACTCGCGTGCATCCCCAGTGAAAATCGCTGACATGCATGGCAACAAATACAATAGGGTTCCCAGCACTGCTGGTCCTGGGACATGCGTCTGGTTGCATACGTGTTCCCCAGGCCCCACGGGAATTACTCGCGTATGTCCCCGGTGAAAATCGCTGACATGAATGGGAAATACAGCTTCTACAGGCTCGCCATAGCTTACTAGTAGGACTCAGGGACCAGAATTCGGGACAGTGGAATGCGTCGAATGCGACATTTCGGAGTGGCGGCCTGTAACTGTTGGTTAAATGGCCCGTTCGGTTGGTATTCGGATAACTGAGGCTTTACTGGTATAATGCAACAGCACCACCCAGCAGTGAAACCTGTGTACACGCTTACACGAAAAAAAAATTACCCACTCTCAACGTTTAGAGATTTTTGGACACTCAACACACACACACACACACACTATTTGAGCCAAAGTGGGCACACCGGGGTATTTTGATCCCTTCATCACCAATACATAAGCCTATCCATACAACTGGGGACACTCAACACACACACACACACACACACACACACACATACGCACACACGAGTGACCTTACCTCCCTGGGGAAGGACCATGTTTAATTGGTCATCAGCACTTTTCTCTGTGTTCCACAGGCAGTGAATTAAAGGAGAGGAAGAGAGGGAGAGAAATGAGCAGGGAGGTAGAGAAGTTAGCTCCTGGGAGGATACCAAACACGAGAGGAGAGGAGAGGAGAGGAGTAAAAAACTGAGGCATGTGCTTAATTGTTTTGGAAGCAGATGGACAAGCAGTCAGGCAAACACATTCTCTAACTTAATCAACTCCAGCATGATGAGCATCCAGAGTATAAGCCCTGCAGCGCCATGAGTAATTGTTCTATATGTCTAGTTAGATTCCAATAAGAGTGCAATAGTGTTGATATATTGTTAACAATATGGTGAGTAACTGAATGATATGCTATTTAAACCTTCGTAAATCACAGTGAAACATGAAACCGCTGCTTTGATGGTAAATATATTGGTCCCTCAGCTCTTCTGTACCATGTATGCTGACAAATCATCTGTTGATCAAATAGACTGTGATGTGTGAAGTGATATTCAACAATTTATTTCTGTCTCTCTTTCTTTTCTCTTGCTCCCTCCCTTTTCCTTTCCTTCCTCAGAACTTCTGTTGGTGCTGTTTTCTTCCCTCACTTTCATTCTCTATGCACCTCATCCACTCTCTCTCTCTCTCTCTCTCTCTCTCTCTCTCTCTCTCTCTCTAGACTTGTGACTTCTGACTAGATGGGGCGGCAGATAGTGATGAGCCAGCAGTGGCCATGCTCGGCTGCTTTGGCTAATGGAACTCTCCTGTCTCTACAAGGTCTCACAATATAGTCCAAGACCAGGGCCTCATCTCATCATATGTACGTGTGTGTGTGTGTGTGTGCTTGTGTGTGTGTGTTGAGTGTCCCCAGTTGTATGGACAGGCTTATGTATTGGCGTCTCAGCAGGGTTAACTTTAGAGGAACATGTCAGCCATCATTAATTTTTGATACACAAATAGTGTTCACATTATAATGCATCATTCTTCTTCTGATGTTTGGACCTTAAAGTGTGCATTCATCTTACGCTACCTTTATTCACTAGATATCCAACACTCTATCTTACAAAACTGATCAATGGGGCTTTAATCATTTGTATATCCATGCTGGTTTGTGGTAGGAGTGTGTGTTAATTGTATCTCTTTGCTGATCTTCAGATTTCTACTCCTCCTGTGGCCACACCATCAGTGGATGATGACTTAAATGGCAGCCATCAGTCGCTGGTTCCTGTCCAACATGTGGAACCATTGTCTTCCAATGTAAATAAGGTACATCATGTTGCAACAACAAAGATGACCAAAGTTCAAATGATTTTGCACTGTGGTAGTGTAATATTAAAGTAGGTTACCATAATTAGGTATCAACTGCTTCTTTTTTTTAAGATATGTTTTTGGGCATTTTAGCCTTTAATTGATAGGACAGACAAGTGTGAAAGGGGGAGCGAGAGAAAGAGGGAGTGACATGCAGCAAAGGGCCACAGGCTGGAGTCGAACCTGGGCCGCTGTGGCAACAGCCTTGTACATGGGGTGCCTGCTCTACCACTAAGCCACCGACACTCCTGGTATTAACTGCTTCTTGAAATGAGATGACAATTTCTGTATTAAAGTGACTCTTGTCTTTCAATCTTGTTCATTCCAGTCATTTCCAGGATTGCTAAACTGAAACAGCACCATGACAAATGCTCTGAACGCTACATGGCCTCAGAGGAAGAATGCAATGCAGCTGAAAGACAGCGTACCTTCCTTTTGCATCAGCGTGTGCTTCTTGATCAACAGCTAGCACAGTTGGAGAATGTGAGTATCATACAGGTCTTTCCAGGTTTTCTTATGTCACAGCACTTGTAAGTTTTTATAGCTTTATATTACTTTATGTAACTTTTATATAACTGTTAATTTTCTATATCTCAGTATGACTTCTGTAAGAGCTAGAATAACGACATTATAAATAAATGGCGTTACTAACGGCGCTACAGTAACGAGTAATCAAAAAACTTACTGTCTCCTCCGTTATAACGCAGTTACCGTTACTCACAATAAAATGCACCATTACTCGGCTTTACTTCAGTTCACTGACGCAGTTTTCACCCAAGCAAGCTCCTTCTCAGCGGAGCTGTAAAGTTTTTCTTCTCTGATGAGGGCAGGTGAGGGGGAATCGTAAGTGATGATGATTGGCTTAGGGAGAGTAAAATTTCATCATAAACCAATCAGAGGCAGAGCAGGGCAGGTATTCACAAGCAGGGTTGTGAGGTCCATGACTGTGGGCTTGTTTTTTCATTTACAAATATTGGTAGTCGCGGGTTGCGGCCTTTTGGGCTTGTTTCTAAAGTGGAGTTGCTTATTTGGGCTTGCTCCCTAAACATCGCCTTTCTCTATCTATCCGTCTAATAAGTTATTTAAATGATAGTATATCGGACTGCAGGATGTTTCCACGGCTTTCCAAGGTTTTTTAATTACTGTGGATAAGTGTACAATGTTCTATTGTAATGACTTATTGTATTAAGTGTCAATTTCATTCATTTAACATATTCAATGTTGAGTTTCAGCACATACAGTTCCATTAAGGGGGTGTGTCTGAGCAATTTGACATATTTGAGCATTTCATAAAAAAGTAATGCTATAGTGACTTTTCCAGATAATTAATTACGTTTACAGTGCAGTAACTCAGTTACTAACTCAGTTACTTTTTGGGGAAAGTAACTAGTAACTATAACTAATTACTTTTTTAACTTATGGGTTTAAGAGTTGTACCAAGGAGTGAACTTTCTTTGTTTTATTAACTTCTTTTTAAGAGGTACTACAGAGTCGAGTGTTGTTTGCAGTGAGCCTACGGCACTATCGATAAGCTGATCAATTTGGGAGAGTTTACAGTCGGTACAGGAAACCTCTGTTGGTGCTTCACTGTCTTGCAGGTTCCCTCGAATCGCAGCTATGCCTGGATCATGGGTCATGGTTGTGTGGCCGCCATGCCTGATGTAAGTGCAAGTACGCTGTGAGGGTCCAAGGACAGTGGGATGTCGTATGCTGTAAAGCCCTCTGGGGCAAATTGTGATTTTGGGCTTGATAAATAAAATTGAATTAAATTGAACATATGAACACAGCAGATCATTTAGCAGCTGTAGTAGTTTTTGTAAGGAGTTGGTAGGAATCAAAACAGAATTAAAATAGAGTGAATACTGGCCTTATATAATAGGTGACCAGAAACATGACTCCAATCTGTTGCTCCAATCTGTTGCTCCATGTTGCTCCATGTCTTAATGTGTATACAGGCTAGCTTAAGTTTTAATCAGCGAAAAAATTTTTTACTTTATCTTGTAAATAAAATGGCATATAGAGTGAGTTCTGCTTGGTTCACTTTTCTCTACATCTGTGATTCTCACTGTCTCTCCTCCCACCAATGAGCATGTGATGTTTGCCATAGAAAAGAGAAACCACAGATGTTTGACCTCTTGCTTCCTCTCTGGCATTCTTCTCCCTGTTTTCCTTGCTATCCTCCTCCCAGCTCTCTCGCTCCCTGGTGGGCCTGCTGAGCTGTCACATAGTACTGGACCGTGTCCTTAACTCTGTTTTGTCATCCTGTCTTCCTGTCTTCTCTTCTACAATTCATCCGTCCCCCGTCCCCCAGCTCCCGAGTCTCTGTGTCCTCATGGGATTTCTGGATGGCCGAAGCATCGACTCTTATCTCTCTCCATGTGTGTCTGTAAGTGTGTGTTTGTATGTATTTGTGTGTGTGTGTGTGTGTGTGTGTGTGTGTGTGTGTGTGTTTTGAGACAGTAACAAATGCCAGGTTGGGATTTACAGGTGAGCAGTCATGGAGCAGTTGCAGATGTTGTCAGGACTGTGCAGCTCTCACAGTCTGTCTCTCTGTCTCTCTCTGCTCTTTCTTCTTAGCTGGCTGTGTACTCGAGTAACTCTCGCAGATGTTAACATGAATGGTCCGAGATGATCCTGAGCTCAAACGCTTTGGCCAGCCTTGTCACAGACTTTGTGAATATATGTGTGGGTAAACATACATACACAAACACTGTGCGTGTGTGTGTGTGTGTGTGTGTGTGTGTGTGTGATGAATGGGCCAGTGCCAGGCTGCGTTCCCTCGGTGGCCTTGGATCAATCTGCTTATCTGTTAGCTGCCAGCACTGCCAGTGATTAACGACCAGCTCCACACATAGCACATCCTTATTCATTACCACACACGCCACACACATGCGCATGTGCGCACAGTCAAGCAAACACAGGTACGCATGCACACACACACACATACACACACACACACACACACACACACACAAGACATCCTTTTTCATTATGGTAGATGTCCACATTGGGGACAGTCTAGAGTTGGAAGGCACAGAGGTGAGAGAGAGATGAAGCAGAGAGATGGATGGGTGCAGCATAAACACTGAACTACAGATGCATCTCCAGCCGCTCTTTTCATCCTACAGTATCTCTATAGTTACTATCACTGAACATCTTTTCATGTTTCTCTTCCATGTTCTTTATTGGTCTTTCCCCTGTCTACTTTGACCTCCTTACATCGCTTATACCTGAGATACTGACCTAGTCTCTCATCAGGCCAATCGGAACAGACAAGAAAACCCCAGAGGCATAGTGAAGTGGGACAGGGTTTTTACAGGCAGCAAACGGGGTGGCACAGTAACTCAACAAGACACATGTGTCTTCTCAAAAATGTGTCACAAGACATGAACAAAATCCCAGAGATGGACCCAGTACTTAAATATTAATTAAAAGAAATGAGTGCCGCTTAATTTTAGTTGAAAAAAAATTAGTGAATGGAGTTATCAACATTTTTTGGGGGCTGGTGCTCAAGCAAAGAAAAAGGGCACCGCTCTCATAATTTTTTTACAAAAATAAGGTACATACAATAGCACATCTTTTACTTATTTATTTAGGCTATTTATTTCAATACCCTTACAGTCATGCAGACAAGGGTGTTAATTTGTCTGAACATTGGTGGGAACACATATGAAGTGTGAGATCTAAGGGTCCTACCCTGGTAAATTTGAAGCATCAAACACTTGATTTTACTGCATTCTGGTCAAATTTTTCTGCGTCAGTTTGTGGTGGAAATGTCTTGATGCTGCTCTGACACACAGACACACTCTGATGATACATCAAAGTTCTTCGATTGGATACAAAATCCACAGAGTGCTGATTCGACAAAAAGAGTCTTTTGGGGGGAAGTTTGGTTTACTTACATTAAATTCAGCCTTTCTTCAACCTTGTCTCTTTTCTACATGCCTTATTGCAGGGCTTGTTTTTATATTTTCTCTTGTTGTTACTTTCCCATCAGAACCCTTTAATTTCATTTCTTTATATTAATTATTGTATTTAAATCATTGCTTTATACAAATAAAATTAAATTCACTTATTTAAATTCAATTGACCCCCTAAGAACCTGTAAACAATGAAGTTTTATATGGGAGAAAATTGCATTAATTCTTATAATTATCTTCTCAATATGTTTTAAATATTCTTAAAGAATCCCAGAGAACTGATGTGCAGCTCTTCCTCTCCTCCTGTACTCTTTGTGCACACAGTGTTCTTGCAGCACGAAACCACGTCAGATTCCTTTATACGAATTATCAGAACCCTGGTGTGGAAAAAGCAAATTTATTTTAAATCAAGATTTGGTATACAAAAACCCATTGATGTTGGAAAAAGTGGGAACATTTGGCGTCTGTCTCCACTTGCACTGGGCAGTTGGTGAACCTAAATCTGCCAGAGAGTTGGAGACTGTGATTTTACACCAGACTAGCTTGCTTGTTGTTAAGCTAAATAGTGGGTTGTTTCCTAATGCCTGGTTCACACTACACAACATTTCTGTCCATTCTGACAGTCACCATGTCACATTATGTGATTGTGGAGTAATAAAATCTTAGCGTGACTTGGCCAACAGACATGACACACTACACGATGGTCCACACCAATCATCCCCGGTTGTATTTCATGACGTGTGTGATGTCATCGGGTAATTCTTGTCCTATTTGTATTACTTTTACTATCATCTGAGTCACTGTGTCTGTTCATGTGCCAGCTGGAATGTTGTTGTGGCAACAGCAGATGGCAGGAGCTACATTTTAAGTACCGTATGCAAACATACAAGTCATTGAATCCTCCACAACAAGTTCCTGCAAAAGTTTCACAATGAAAACCTAGAAAGCCTTCATTAGACACAGTGTTGCCAGATCTCGCGAGACAAATAAGCAACCAGGCCTGTGAAAACAAGCCCAAAACAAGTGACTTTTTCTACGGAGCCCCCCTAGGTTCCAGTGAGAGAAATTAAATGAACTATGTGCACGGTTTTACAATCCGTGGGGACGGATTTTAAACTGTGGGTACAGATTGTCAATTTACATCCATGCGGACAGATAAGTAAACTGTGCGCAGTTTTGCAAAACTGTACCCCACGGCACACAGTTTATTTATTTTTCTTCCCCCTGAGCTTCAGGACAATGACCACAAAAGGGAGTTAAACCACCTTTTAACATTATTTAACATTAGAAAACAGATAGGATATCAAATATAGCCTGATGTACCAAGTACATTATATATACAGTAAACCTCTGATAATTAAAATTTGCACACACAAATAAATATCATCCTGAATTCACAATTTTTTTTTATTTATTATTGCTGTTTATGCACTCATCTAACTTTTTTCTTTTAGTTACAGGATCATAACGGATTCATACAGGATCATTGCCATCAGAGTCAGAGCCAATTAGAAGCAGGATGCGGGTGGGAAAAAACTCTACTGTCTCCCGTGTGTATGGAGAAAGGGGAGGGACAGAGGAAACAGGCAAGACAAACTATCCTGCGTTTAAATAACCTATCAAAAATATCTGTAAGCGACTTTACAGAAAAACAAGCCCAAAGTCGCTTATAATAAGCGGACTTGGCAACACTGATTAGAAAATGAAGGGATTCTCTCAACTGAAGTTATAAGGGGCTTTTAATTTGACATAGATACAGGAAGTGTTGAGTTTCAAATGACGGCGCGATGCATTAACTTTATCAAGGCAAACGGGAGCTGATAAAAAGTAAAAATATAAAAATACAGAGGGATTATTAAATAACGGTCTGTTTATAATGTAGTCTGTTTCAAATGAAGGTGGGAGCCTCTGCAGTTGTGGTGAGTAAAAGTCCTGCATCTATTTTTTAATTTTCTTACTTTATGTCAGTCTCCATTATGAGGACGTAACATTGTTTGCTGGCTTGATGCTAATGGCAGTACTCACTTGGTTGATAAAGTGCCTCTGCTGTTTCACACCATCATTTTTCCTTTTTTACTCTGTTGTGGTAACATCGCCAGAGGAAAAACCAAACAGGATGGGGTGTTGCTGTTATACTGTTTTCTACGGAAGCAGATCGCTCTGTGTTCCTATTGGTCAAAGTGATGGCTGGGACGGGAGCAGTCATGAATGACAAATAGAAAATCAAACATGCTGGACTTTCTGTCGGGACGTCGTGAGACATCCCAGACGTGGCGTCAGTTGTCATTAACTATGACACACTACACGAGATGAAACAATGGATTATTGTGTACGACACTCATTGTCATTCACGATCCATGCAGACACCATACGTTGTTGTGTAGGGCTAGAGTCATATAGTGTGTACCAGCCCTAAGCTAGGATGACTTTAGTGAGACACTTTAAATTAAGCCACTATGCTTAATTTCACAACAGTGATAAACAATGCTGAGGCCTTGGGCAAACACTGTCATTACCTGGCTGTCCATGAAGGCAGATCACAGGGAGACATTATGCTACTCTGCAGGGTGCTTGATAGGGCTGTCAGAACGAACTTCGCTATTCGAAATCTCTTTGATCTTTGATCCGAGGTGACACAGCTGGGGTCGTTCAATACAGTAATTGCAAATAAATATTGTTTTAATGTGTAACTACTGAAATGTTCACAAGGGCTTTCATAAATTCCTACAATGTTGCGGCACTGCCGCCTTTGCAGGTTAAAAGTTAATGACAGTGACTTGAAGTGAGGAGGAGCAGTACGGCTCCGGCTTGTCAGCGCAGCTGGAGACGCTCACTTTTGCATGTGATGCAAAATATTAAAATAACGTCATTATAACACACAAATATGAAAATGCAGTGGTAGGCCTAGGCTATAGCCTATACCAAGGAAAAATTCAAATATTATGCGAATTTTTAACATAAAAAACATTAAAAATTCGAATCTGATTTTGGGGGAAGATTGACAGCCCTAGTGCTTGATACGTGCATATTAACTGTGGTGACTGTGACAACAAGGGAAGTTGAAGAGGGAGGGCAGGGGCTCCTGCAGTCTGGCAGAATAAAAAAATAAAAAACTCAAATGCAACACGCTTTCAAAAAAGACACCACGGGCCAGACTTGAAAACTAAAATATAAGATTAGGGAAAAAAAGAAAATGTCAGTCAGAGGCCAAAAGTGCAGTCTATCTGTGCACATGCCTGGGAGTTACTATGTACTGTAGGTGTGTTTCTGAAGCAAATCAAATTTTTGCCTCACGTCATTCATGGAGATTTGACTGCTGGACATGTTTATTTGCTCCAAACAGCCAATGACATTTGTTGCAAGCTAACTAGCTACGTATGCACCAAGTGTTTGTGTGAGGAGTGTGCCTGTGTCTTTGTGTTTAGCTCAGCCTCTGACTAAACTCAGAACTTACCAGAAACTCCACTTCTTTGTTATTTTTTTCTCCAATCTCTCTCTTTTTCTTCTTTCTGCAAGTACGTGAAATAAATTCATATACAGCCAGCAAATGTGTTTCAACTCCCATGCACACAGCGTCACATCCCTTTTAGGCAAATTTGTGTCTGCTTGCATCTTTCCACTGACTTTGTGTGTAACCTTGTGAGATAATGTAAAGACTTTGAAACAGTTATTCATCTTCTTATGCTTCTCTTTCTATGCATAGAAAGTTTTTTCTATGCAGTTTTTAGTTTAGTAAATTCAATTAGGTAGTAAGGCCTAAGTGTCTTACTCAGACCTACACTGCGTTTGTCTATCACCACACACGGTCACACAGACAGCCACAGATATGCGTCATGGCTGGCATGGAGCTCTGAACACCCAAAGCTTAAGTGTTGGAGCAGAAGCAGTTGGAAAGTGGCCCTTTTTATATAAAACAAAAAGTATTTTATGACAACGTGGCTCACCCATTTACTGTATTAATAATACTTCACTGCCAAAGGCAAACAGGTGAAGTCTTAAATGAAAGCACTGTAAATTCCAAATGTCAGTGCATCACCCTTACATCTACAATCAGAAAGAAAGGGACCAAGTGCAGACTTTAAAGCAGTACTACTCCACCCTTTGAGCAGCAGAGTCAACCAGGCATCACGTTCTTTAAACACCATGTTATTTTCAATAAATACCTATTGTACTATTATAAGTGAATGAGAATGTGTTAATTTGTAGTAATAAAGCTACATTAAATGATTCTTAATTAAATGACACTTGATTAAATGATGCTTTTTAATTGACACATATTGAAAACACACCATTAGTAATCATTCTGTTTGGGTTTCTCAACACAAGCAACACCTTTCACATTGTATACAATCATTGGATCTATTGTTAATAGGAAAAAAACATTGATGAGGGCAGCTTTAAAAAGTAATGTAATCTTCATATTTGTTATTAGATAATGGGGAGCACACTCCCTCTCTTTATGTTAGATACCACATACTGTAAACCAGGGAGGTAGCATCAAATTCTGGGCCCTATGCATTAGCAGTCTCTATTTGTCCCTGCCCTTTCTCTCTTGATTCATGTTTCTCTCATGCACCCTTTGATTTTTTTTTTCCACAAAGCTGGTTTGCTTTCTTTCTCCCTTTTCTTTTTTGTAACCCAGATTTTTCTTTTTTTGGGGAAAGACATGACAGTGTACGTTGGTGCTCCAGCAACATATGCGGTCACTCACTTGGCTCTAGCTGCTTTGAGATAAATCCTGGTACGGGGGGACTAAACCATTTTGTGCCTTTAAGGGGTGAGAGGTTCCTCAGGGAGCTTCCACTATTTTTGAAATACAAAGTTCAGTCTTTTAACTCACTTTTATGTATCTGTGCTGGCAATAGGCCTGGCCAGAGACATTATGTTTTTGGGTATCTCTCTGTCTCACTCTCGTAAACGCGATATCTCAAGAATACATTATAGAATTTTTTTTCCCTCAAAATTAGTATAAACCTCCACTTTGAGCCAAGAATAATCTGATTAGAATTTGGTGGTCAAAGGTCAAGGTCACTCTGACCTTGCATTTATCTCATTCTCATGACAGCAAAATCACAAGAACGCCTTGAGGGAATCTCCTCAACTTTGGCAGCGTCATCCACTTGGAATTGAGGATAATTTGATTAGTCAATGTCATATCTTAGGAACAGAAGGGAAAATATTTGGTCAGATACTGAATTGGTGACACTAGTCTTGGTTGCCTACCTTGAAATGGCGTTTATAGTTGTATAGTACTCAGAACCTGGGACTTACATGGAAATAAAAAATTGCAAAAAAACAAAAAACAAGTGTACAAGCACAAATCAAAACACACACACACCAATTTTAGAAATCCATGTGTCTAAGTCTACATGGCAACATGCTGTTACTTATTTACGGGTAGAGAGGAAAGAGGGTAAGGGAAGGGAAATGGGTAGATTTAACTAGGGTCTTATGTGCAAGAGGCTCCCTATTAAAGGACTGTTAGAGGTCAGCCAGTGAAAGAGAGAAATGATAGACAGAGTAGATGGGGGAAAAGAGGGGATAAAGATCCCATCACCCACTCCCTTTCACTATTTGTGGCAGGCTAAAAAAGATGTTTATTCAAGTCAGAATAAATAAATATGCAAACAGCCGAGCAGATGAAGGAAGACAATGTCAACAGAATTACTAGAGGCATCAGCTCCTCACTCTTTGGTGCTCTGTCTTTATGTCTCTCGCTCAGTCGCCATGCTTTCCTTTTCTTTAATTGTTTTGTATGTGCATCTGTGGTCTGTGTGTGTTGGAGGAAGACAGAGAAAGAGAGACAGACAGAGTGATAGAGCTGTCCTAGCAGCTTACCTTTGATCTCATCCGTGGCAATAATGCTCCAACTTCAAATAGCCTCAGTGGTGGCAGGTAGATGTCTCTGGCACTGTTACAAAGTGTCTATTTGCATCTGAGACTGACAGTCACAGTGCATGTCTCTGCATCTCTCAGAACTTAAGTATTGTGTCACTGTGACCCTGACAAAGGTTTTATGAACTGAAGCAGCGTGTGTGTTTGTTTGTGTTCACTATATGGGGCTACTTGTCTGCTGTTTTGTCACAGCATCAGAGTGTGTTGATGGAGGTGCGTTGTGAGTTTGTTTCATGTTTCTGTTTCTTGAACCTTTAAACTCTTTTAATTTACATACCACTGCAGCTAAAACATCGAGAGGATGAAACACACCGACTGTTAATTGACTTTCCAAATGTGTGTTCACAGGCTACAACTACAGCCAAGGTCTTTATAATTGATCTCTATATAAACACTGAATGTGAATGTTGAATCATGCTCAATAATCCCAGTGCAGCATGCTGAAAATTTTTTGTTTTGTTATTCATGTACCTGTTCAAAGAAAGATATTTGCCTTGAACTTGGACTTCTTTTTCTTCCCTAAGCAAATTAACTTTTACTGAATATTAAACATTTTTCAGAACACACACACACACACACACACACACACGTATATATATATATATATATATATATATATATACACATACATGTGTATACACTGAACAAAAATATAAACGCAACACTTTCGTTTTTGCTCCCATTTTTCATGAGCTGAACTCAAAGATCTAAAACATTTTCTATACACCCCTCAAATATCGGCGTGTACGATAGCGTGTTCCAGTTCCTGCCAATATCCAGCAACTTCGCACAGCCATTGAAGAGGAGTGGACCAACATTCCACAGGCCACAATCAACAACCTGATCAATTCTATGCGAAGGAGATGATTTGCACTGCGTGAGGCAAATGGTGGTCACACCAGATTCTGACCCGCCCCCCCCCCCCCCCCCCAGTAAAGCAAAACTGCACATTTCAGAGTGGCCTTTTATTGTAGCCAGCCTAAGGCACACCTGTGCAGTAATCATGCTGTCTAATCAGCATCTTGATATGCCACACCTGTGAGGTGGGATGGATTATCTCGGCAAAGGAGAAGTGCTCACTAACACAGATTTAGACAGATTTGTGAACAATATTTGAGGGAAATGGTCTTTAGTGTGGATAGAAAATGTTTAAGATCTTTGAGTTCAGCTCATGAAAAATGGGAGCAAAAACGAAAGTGTTGCGTTTATATTTTTGTTCAGTGTATACACATGTATGTGTGTGTATATATATATATATATACAGTACAGGCCAAAAGTTTGGACACACCTTCTCATTCAATGCGTTTTCTTTATTTTCATGACTATTTACATTGTAGATTCTCACTGAAGGCATCAAAACTATGAATGAACACATGTGGAGTTATGTACTTAACAAAAAAGGTGAAATAACTGAAAACATGTTTTATATTCTAGTTTCTTCAAAATAGCCACCCTTTGCTCCGATTACTGCTTTGCACACTCTTGGCATTCTCTCCATGAGCTTCAAGAGGTAGTTACCTGAAATGGTTTTCCAACAGTCTTGAAGGAGTTCCCAGAGGTGTTTAGCACTTGTTGGCCCCTTTGCCTTCACTCTGCGGTCCAGCTCACCCCAAACCATCTCGATTGGGTTCAGGTCAGGTGACTGCGGAGGCCAGGTCACTCCATCACTCTCCTTCTTGGTCAAATAGTCCTTACACAGCCTGGAGGTGTGTTTGGGGTCATTGTCCTGTTGAAAAATAAATGATCGTCCAACTAAACACAAACCGGATGGGATGGCATGTCGCTGCAGGATGCTGTGGTAGCCATGCTGGTTCAGTGTGCCTTCAATTTTGAATAAATCCCCAACAGTGTCACCAGCAAAACACCCCCACACCATCACACCTCCTCCTCCATGCTTTACAGTGGGAACCAGGCATGTGGAATCCATCCGTTCACCTTTTCTGCGTCTCACAAAGACACGGCGGTTGGAACCAAAGATCTCAAATTTGGACTCATCAGACCAAAGCACAGATTTCCACTGGTCTAATGTCCATTCCTTGTGTTTCTTGGCCCAAACAAATCTCTTCTGCTTGTTGCCTCTCCTTAGCAGTGGTTTCCTAGCAGCTATTTGACCATGAAGGCCTGATTCACAGTCTCCTCTTAACAGTTGTTCTAGAGATGGGTCTGCTGCTAGAACTCTGTGTGGTATTCATCTGGTCTCTGATCTGAGCTGCTGTTAACTTGCGATTTCTGAGGCTGGTGACTCGGATGAACTTATCCTCAGAAGCAGAGGTGACTCTTGGTCTTCCTTTCCTGGGTCAGTCCTTGCTTCGTTGTAGCGCTGGATGGTTTTTGCGACTCCACTTGGGGACACATTTAAAGTTTTTGCAATTTTCCGGACTGACTGACCTTCATTTCTTAAAGTAATGATGGCCACTCATTTTTCTTTAGTTAGCTGATTGGTTCTTGCCATAATATGAATTTTAACAGTTGTCCAATAGGACTGTCGGCTGTGTATTAACCTGACTTCTGCACAACACAACTGATGGTCCCAACCCCACTGATAAAGCAAGAAATTCCACTAATTAACCCTGATAAGGCACACCTGTGAAGTGGAAACCATTTCAGGTGACTACCTCTTGAAGCTCATGGAGAGAATGCCAAGAGTGTGCAAAGCAGTAATCAGAGCAAAGGGTGGCTATTTTGAAGAAACTAGAATATAAAACATGTTTTCAGTTATTTCACCTTTTTTGTTATGTCCATAACTCCACATATGTTCATTCATAGTTTTGATGCCTTCAGTGAGAATCTACAATGTAAATAGTCATGAAAATAAAGAAAACGCATTGAATGAGAAGGTGTGTCCAAACTTTTGGCCTGTACTGTATATATATATATATATATATATATACGTGTGTGTGTGTGTGTTCTGAAAAATGTTTAATATTCAGTGTTTAATATTCAGTAGTCTGAGACACAGCAGTGTGGACAGCATATTCACACATGATTCTATTACAGCTTCTCCCCTGCCACAGTGAGACTGATGGCAAAAGCAAAAAAGGGAAAAACTAACTACACTGACTCATCTACTTCAGTTCATGTGCAATAAAAACTGAAAATGTCTAATACCCATCATGTGGAAACACTTCTAAATGCCTTGCAGGTGGAGACTATATTCTTGTATTTATTATACTTTTTTATACCTTGTTTTGTGCACTTTATCTTTTACTATTTATAACCTGTCTATTTCTGACATGACTCTAAGTGTTTTATGCACAATAATTCCTGTGTACCCAGACTGTATGCAGGTGCACAAATAGCAAATAAAGTTATCTTATGTCATCTTATCTGATCTGATCTGATCTGATCTTATCCCTTAGAGAGTTTTGCTGGCTATCTCATGAAGTCTAATGCCCAGGCCACACTGTCCATGTGAGTGGCGCTCCTCAGGCGTGGCCCAGCTGCTGCTCAGTTTCAGAACATTCAGAGCAGTGATTCCCAACTGGTCAAGCCACAGGGTCCAGATTTCTCTCTAGTCATTACTTCACTAGTCATGGTCTATGGGGAAAATGCTTTTTGGGCCACAGGGGATTTATTCACTGCAATACTGCAAGTGGCCACTGGGAAAAAAATGCTGCAAGGTGGAGCAGCTTTCCTGGGGGCAAATTTGCAAATCCTACGATAGTTAGGATAGCAAAGGAATGGCCCACCTTTCTCTGCCTCTCAATGGCTTACCCTGATATGTTTACCCTAATCCTAATCAATCCTAGTCCTCTTGCCTAAATCTAACCAATCCAACCAAGGAAGGCAACAAGTACTAGCCAATCATGCTCGGGCCTCTATGGGCGTATGTTTTGTCTTGTTTGGTGGATGTGTCAGAGGTGTTACCCAATCAGCAGTGACATGTATACAGTAGACTACATGTAGATACTGTGATAGATCTTTACTTCACGCTTGCTTAAGCAATGTAAACATATGTTTCTCATGCCAGTAAAGCCCTTTAAATTGAGTTGAATTAACCCCCACCATACTAAACGCCAGTGCACTTGCAAAACACAACAGGGTGTTTAATGCACCCCTGTTTTCACTTAAATAAATGTATTGTTTTGTTTGATCTGGGCTATGTGAAACATACGATTTTGAAAAATATCAAAATGGAAGGCTTTTCTTTTTATTCATTAAAGATAAAAAGAAAGCAAAACACAGAAGTACTAATAATGACACCATCAATCAAAGCTAACGCTAGCTATTTAAGCATAGCTAGCAGCTAGCTAATACCCTGTTCCATCTATGTGGAAATCTGCCTTGTGTCTGCCTCGGTCCATGTGACAGCACCTGTGGTAGCTCGCTGCTTCAGTCACGTCCATAGTGTGATTAAGCTAGCATTGATTATAGATTCCGATACTTTTTTTCAATTGTCAGTCATGAGTCTGACAGTGTTAAGAGTGCAATGCTGAATCGAGTACTATTTTAATCTGCATTACAGAATAGCCAGTGACTGCCGAGAGGCTCATCAAGGCAACAATGCAGTTCTCAGGACTTGAGGACAGGGCAAGAGCTGTCTCTCACTGTGCAGTAGGCTCAGCATATGGCGAACAACTTTGTGCTGCTTAAGCATCATAAACACTGGACTGGAATCTAAGGTATTGTAGGGAGGTAGGTAAAACTCAGGTACTGCCTTTAACTGTTTTTACCAGTTAAAGACAGCATTGTTACGTTTTATGATCAGTGCCTCAAATTCCATTTTGGTCAAAAATAAGAATGCATTGTGGCGTACCTCATGACAGCACTCTGAGGCCAATTACACTTTCTTACCCAAATTACGTTTGTTTGGGTTTGGGTTTTTTTTTTTTTTTTCAAATAACTTGAAGACTGGATGTCTACTCAACTTTTTTAACCAAACCCAAACTAACCGGAAGTCATTGCTATTGACACAGGTACTACTTCAGTAAATCAATATCTTGAGTCTTCATTGATAACCTAGATTTCAGACGTCTTTCATGTATGATTACCTTAGTTTATCTTCTGGTTGCTTTTGACAAAGGATTCTTGACCTTAGTGATGCATTTGACACAATTGACCATCAAATTCTGCTACAGACTCTGGAACATTAAATTGGCCTAAAAGGTTCTGCACTAAGCTGGTTTAAATCTTATTTATCCGATCGATTTGAGTTCATTCATGTTCATGATGATTTATCTTTACATACTAAAGTTTGTTTCGGGGTTACACAAGGTTCTGTGCTCGGACCAATCCTATTCATTCTATACATGCTTCCTTTAGGTAACATCCTTAGAAATCATTCTGTAAATTTCCATTGTTATGCAGATGATACACAATTGTATTTATCGATGAAGCCAGAAGAAACTAATCAATTAACTAAACTTCATAACTGCCTTGAAGAACATGAAGACATAAAAACTTGGATGAGCACCAATTTCCTTATGTTAAATGCAGACAAAACTAGAGTTATTGTTCTTGGCCCCAAACAAATCAGAGACTCTTTATCTGATGACATAGTTTCTCTAGATGGCATTGCTCTGGCCTCGAGCGCTACCATAAGAAACCTCGGAGTATTATTTGATCAAGATTTGTCTTTTAATTCTCATTTAAAACAAATCTCACGGACTGCATTTTTTCATCTGTGTAATATTGCGGAAATTAGGCCTATCCTGACCCGAAAAGATGCAGAAAAATTGGTCCACGCTTTTGTTACCTCAAGGCTGGATTACTGTAACTCCCTATTATCAGGATAGCTCTACTAAGTCTTTAAAAACTCTCCAGCGAATTCAGAATGCAGCGGCACGTGTACTGACAGGAACTAAGAAACGAGATCATATTTCTCCTGTTTTAGCTTCTCTGCACTGGCTCCCTGTAAAATCCAGAACTGAATTTAAAATCCTACCGTTAACTTATAAAGCTCTAAATGGTCAGGCTCCCTCATATCTTAGAGAGCTTATAGTGCCATATTATCTCACCAGAACACTGCGTTCTGAGAATGCAGGTTTACTCGTGGTCCCTTAAGTCTCCAAAAGTAGATCAGGAGCCAGAGCCTTCAGCTATCAGGCTCCTCTCCTGTGGAATCATCTTCCTGTTGCAGTCCAGGAGGCAGACACCATCTCCACATTTGAGACTACACTTAAGACTTTACTCTTTGATAAAGCTTATAGTTAGGACTGGCTCAGGCTTGCCCTGTACCAGCCCCTAGTTAGGCTGACTTAGGCCTAGTCTGCCGGAGGACCCCCCTATAATACACCGGGCACCTTCTCTCCCTCTCTCTCTCACTCTCACACTCTCTCTCTCTCCTGTTACTGCATCTTGCTAACTCGGCCATACTACATGTCCCTAACTCGGCTTCTTCTCTGGAGCCTTTGTGCTCCACTGTCTTGCAGGTTAACTTATATCGCAGCAGTGCCTGCACTCTTAACCCGAATTAGTTGACTTTACTCGCAAATTGCATGGAAATCCGTTGCCCTATACCACTTTAGTTTTTACACAAGCTGAAACGAAACATGTCGAATTGTATTAACATGGAACCCTAACTTTTTACACAAGCTGAGACTAAACATGTCGAGTTGTATTAACATGGAACCCTAACTCCTTACACAAGCTGAAACTAAACATGTCGAACTGAAAAAAATAAACACCTCTAAATGCTCCAATGCATTTTATTTTTAAGAAAAATGGCAAAACACAGCCAATCTTGTTATGACAAACTTAACATCAGGTCAGCATCAACAACCTGAAATGATCCATCTGAAAAAGGTCATTTCAAATCACTGAAACAATTATGTGTGTGGGCGTTGTATGTGTTTGTGTGTGTTGTGTGTGTTGTACATGTCTGTGTTGTTTGTGTGTGTGGGTGTTGTCCGTGTCTGTGTTGTGTGTGTGGGTATTGTATGTGTTTGTGTTGTGTGTGTGGGTGTTGTATGTGTCTGTGTTGTGTGTGTGGGTGTTGTCCGTGTCTGTGTTGTTTGTCTGTGTTGTGTGTGTGGGTGTTGAATGTATCACAAATTTACAAGAAAAAAACATAGATGTCCCCTGAGATAAAAGTGGTAAATCCATAAACAAAACACAATTCACAAGAAACCCCCACTCAAATGTACAAGAAACTGCAAACAAACAGGATCTGTTTCATCTGCCTAAATGAAGGGAGGCCAGAGCATAAACCAACAGACTATCATATCAGAACAATATCTAATTCCATCTGCATAGACTGATGAAGAACTATCTTTCTGCTACTCTCAGTTTTAATTTTCACACAAGTCACATCTTTCAGCATGCTTTCTACAGCACAGTGTGTGTAGGTGTGTATGTGTGTCAGTGTTGTTTGTGTGTTGTGAGTGTTGTATGTGTCTGTGTTGTTTGTGTATATTGTGTATGGGTGTTGAATGTGTCTGTTGTGTGTGTACATGTGTGTGTCTGCGTTTTACGTATGTCTGTTCGTCCCTTTGTTTTACAGAAAATAAAAACGTTTACCCCACAGGTCAGAAAGTAAAAAATTAGTCAACTGCTTCTTACAGTAGACTTGACATCTCTTTACATTGCGAGCTGATTTTTCAAAGTCTGTAGCTTCGGCTTTAGGTCAGTGTGGCCTAACGAGAGCAATACCTGTTGGATGAACTGAAATGTGAGCTTCATAGTCTTGGGGTAGTTAAGATGGAGTGCATATGTGAGTCCAAACAGAATGCACATTGCTTTTGGCAGATCTTGAATGTTGTCCATCACGACTTCTCCCTCAATGATAATTTTCAACGAGGCTGGACTGAGATGCTGGGAAGATGTGAGCACAGCACCTTCACGCTCAACGAGAAGTATCCCAATGTCAAGGTCACGAAAAGAATCATCATCATCAGATTCCTTAATAAAGAATACCAGAAGAGCACAATCATTACATTAGATTTCTCATTTGAAAAACAACAATAATCAATATAAGAGTGCCATGGTGAAAAATAAATAATGGTGAAAATTATAAGAAAGCAAGAGCTTACTTACAAAGCCTACTTTGAAGAAGTTTGTGGGGTTGTCCCCAAGGATGATAGGAAGCCCTCTGAGCACCTGTGTCCGGATCGCAGTTGGCTCTGTAGTCTTTTGGGAATTAAACACAGTACCACAAGTTAGATAGCTAAAATGAAAAACAAATAAATATCTATAAGAAAGCTTAAACAAACCAAGCAATGTTTGGAATGAATTATACAACTAATAGAGTAGCATTGTGATATGATGTTTTTACAAAACCTGAGAAAAACAATGCCAAGTACATAATGTGTATGGACCTACATCGGTCTGTAGTGAAATCTGTCTCAACAACTGTCCAACATTCCCTCTCTTGGATTGAAATAACTCGAGGAGACGAGGACTGTGCCGATCGATGCTCTCATAGAATTCCTGCTTGAGGTTCTTGCCCACAATCCTGCTGAACTCCATGAACATCTGAAAAATACAGAGAACAAAAAAAAAACAAAAACTGAACTTAGATCAACTGAACTATACAAGGCAGCTAAGCCATCTGCAAGGTAATGCTGAAAAACATCCATGAATGTCCTTTTAATATTATTTGAAATGTTGATGTTTAAATGAAAAACATCATGCCCCAAATTAAAAATACCAATGTTTTCCTTAAAGAGGACAAGAGAAATATACATCTAGACACATTATATAATAATAGAAAATAGTTATTTGTTATCTTTTCTTTCTTAAACATACTTGATCTTCAGTGAAAAGGGCAGGCCAGCGTTTCACCATCGTGCTTATGGCAGGTTCCAACTCCACTACCTGTTTTCTTCTCAAAGCAAACGTCTGATCCATCTTCTGTTTCACAAGAGGTCCATTTGGTGTTCTCTTCTGCATTTCATCAACCAAGTCTTTGCAGGCCCCCTCCAGGGCTGCCTGATCAAATCCATCCAGAAAGTTGGGCAAGTAGTTGATTTCACCTTTGTTTGCCTTCTTGATGCGCTTGTTAGCTGGTTGTCCTGCTGAATGCCTTCCCCGCTTACCTGCATTTACTGCAACATCAAGGCATCCTGATTGCCTACGCTTTGTTCTATAATTAGCCATTTTATGCTTTAGACTATTTTTCCAACCACAACAGCGAGTGGTTGAGCCTCGCTCCTGGAGACAAGGGTGCTTGCTTATCAGTGCTGCCGCAACACTTTCGAACTGAGCAGCAGTTGGGTATGCTGTGTAGCTATACATGCTCTCTGCCAATCATGTTTTAGTTCTTTTGATACTTTAAGGTATGTACTCTCACTCATAAACAGCAGATCTGCCTGCCTAAGTCTATACTCTACATCAACAGAAAAGGTTGGGATATCAAAAAATTCTGGCCACTGTTTCTGTCGCTCCTGAGATGAGTGTGAGAGTATGTCCGTATCTGCTGTACTGAGTGTGTCACTGAAGACTTCATCAGATGAGACAGGTACCAGCTCAAGGACAGGCATGACTTTAACTGTTGTTTTTTCAGGAAGTTCTTCAGTATCTGTCAGATTGCATAGTTCATTATTGAATTCAGGGTCTTGGTATTGGAGACTGAAGTTATAATGAAGTCCCAGTGAGTCTTTTTAAAGATTATTTTTATTGGCTTTTTGCCTTTATTGACAGGACAGAAGGTGAAATGGGGAGACAGAGAGAGAGTGGGGACTGACATGCAGCAAAGGGCTGCAAGCCGGATTTGAACCCGCGGCCGCTGCAGCGAGGCAATGCCTCTGTACATGGGGCACCTGCACTATCCACTACACTACCGACGCCCCGTCCCAGTGATTCTTTAAGCTTGCTTATCAAATCTTCGACTGTAGAGGGCCTTGTAGTTAGGATGACTTTTCTTATATCTGCCTCTGTTAGAATGACCCTCAAGGTCATCTTCTGGTTTGCAGTCATCTTGGGAATAGAAACAATAATTAGGTCATTAGAAATACACATATCATCAAGAAATAGTTTTACACATCTATGTAATAAGAAAGCTGCAACGATGAATAGATTAAGTTACTAATCTCCAACTATTTTCATAATTGGGTGATGATTTCAAGTCAAAATATTTGAGAATGTTACACTGGGCTTTGATAAACACTTGTCACCATTTTATGAACCAAACTATGAGCACTATTCTGAGAAAAAAAAACTTGGGAATTCTCAAAAATCCCACTAACAAATTTACGGATGTCCCTTGAGAATAAAGTTGTAAATCCATTAAAAGCTGGGTGTGTTTGTTGGTGTGTGGGTGGTGTCCATGTCTGTGTTGTTGGTGTGTGTTGTGAGTGTTGGTGTTGTCCGTGTCTGTGTTGTGTGTGTGTTTTGTGTGTTGGTGTCATCCGTGTCTGTGGTGTGTGTGTGTGTGTTTTGTGTGTTGGTGTTGTCCGTGTCTGTGTTGTTTGTGTGTGTTGTGAGTGTTGGTGTTGTCCATGTCTGTGTTGTGTGTGTGTGTTGTGTGTGTTAGTGTTGTCCGTGTCTGTGCTGTGTGTGTGTGTTGTGCGTGTTGGTGTTGTCCGTGTCTGTGTTGTGTGTGTGGCCGTTGAATGTGTCTGTGTTGTTTGTGTGTGTGGGCATTGAATGTGTCACAGATTTAAAAGAGAAAAATGTGACTCTCCCCTGAGATTAAAGTGGTAAATCCATTAAAAAAAAATTCAAATTCACAAGAAATCCCCACTCAAACGTACAAGAAAAACATTTACAAAAAAGTCACAAATTTAGGAAAAAAGAAAAAAAAACTTCTCAGACTGTATCATTATAAATTTCAACATGAGCTCTAAAATAAGCTACAAAATGTTCTACTGAAGCCTAGATTTATTGAAGAAATCACACTGTGGCTTCTTAACACAGAATATAACGCCTGAGGGTCACTACTAAATTTATCTGTATGCTGAAAGAGGGAAAACATCATTCAGCTCTTTCAGCTGCACCACACACAGAGAGGGGTTACTGCTGTCACAGATGAGTTCGAAAGATCTCAAATGCTCATGGTACCATGCAGTCATCTCATTGCAAACAAACAGGATCTCAGTGTTAAGTGCCACTATCTGTTTGATCTGCCTAAATGAAGGGAGGCCAGCACATGAACCAACAGAGACTATCATGTCAGCACAATATCTAATTCCATCTACATAGACTGATGATGCAACAAGAACTGATGTAAGCTGAGGAACTCTCTGGCAGAAAACCTGTTGGACATTCTCAGGATAAGATGTGATCGATGCTGTAGTGACCTTGTCCATTTCAATTGAAGGCTTGAAAAATGAACTTGTGTCCAAATAGTAAGCCATCATTTTCTGATGCTTAACATTGCACAGCATTGTCCAAACATCTGAAAGGGGACCAAATGCTTTGATCATCTCAGGGTAATGCTCAATGTAGTGGTGTTTTGGCCGTAATCTAAAATCTGGGAATGTTGTTTGCAACAAGTCTCTATGTTCTGACACTTTGCAGTCAAGGAAATGTACCGACTCTTCAGTGTGCTGTGTTGCGACAGCCAACTCAACAATGTCTTTTAGGAGCAGCAGAATGTTCCATGCATTGTCTCCTTCAGGGACTTTATGGCCGATGATAAATGGGAGCAGCCTGAGTAGGGCCCAGTTCTCATGACCATTGCCACCTATGGTCCCTTTGGTAGAGAAGCCCTGGGCAATTGGCTGAGGCTGGTCAGTTTTGTCATGAAAAGCATATTCAAAGGTTTTCATGGCATGGTTCAGTGTTTCTACGGTGAAATATTTCTTAGAAATCATGTCTGAAATGCAGAGGGATAACTCAACAGGAACAATGCCTTCCAAAAGGTCATGGAGGATGTCAGGGGGGTACCCACGAACAACATGAAAGTGCTCCAGACCGTCAGTCAATACACACCCTCCTTTCACACCATACTGTTTTGCCACAGTGGGATCCTGCTTTACCTCCTGCACCTGCTGGTTGTGAGTGTCTATAGTGCGGGGTTCAAAAGCACTTGAATTTACCTCCTTGGCTTGCATCTCGCCTCTCGTCGCCATATAGAACCTGCAGAATCTGTCTACCATAAAGCTTTCGAAGAGTCCTGCCAGAGAATGAGCAGCCAGGTTATCAGCAGCCACATATAAAACCATACCTTTGACACATTCTCCCAACTTCTCAACATATACACCATGTTGCTCCAAAGAAGCCAGATCGTGAATGAGAGGGCGGAGAATTTTAGCGTAGCCAAATTCTTTTACATAAGAGGCTTTACACAAAACAGCAAGCTGAATGGAGTGGAGTGTGGATCTGTATTTTGATGGTATATTAGCTATCACCCAATAGACTGCACTCATTTTGTGTTTCTTTCTAGATGTTCCTAAAGGATTGGACACTTCAGAATCATCTGTATAAAGTCCAACAGCGATTTTGAATTCCTCCCCTTTAAGGAGGTCATTGTCATTACAGTACAAGCCATCTCTGTATGAACTGTACTCATGTCGCACATGCTTTTGGACAGGAAGAGCTTTGGCCAAAATATCCGCCCTATTCAACATCTTCTGTAGCATTGGATGCAAAGGAACATATACAGCACTAGATTTTTTTCCTCTTTCAATAATGTACTCCACTGGTTTAACCTCTGTGAAGTTTTTATTCACATATGCTGCTCTCCTTTTTGTTGCTGATAAGGGGCCATCCTTGCCACAGAATTTCAGGATCACATTGCTCTTTGTGGCAGCCCTGACTAACTCTTCCACAACTGAATCATCTACATCTGTATGTTGTTTCAGAATGTCCTTGAGTGCATTATGCAGCAGTGGCTTGGATAGTTCACACATCTGTAACAGCTGTTGTATGACTTCTTGTACCGTACTTTCTGGAATGTGTAGGACCGTTTGCATCTTTAAAAAAAGAGCTGCTAGGTTGTGCTCCAGCTGTTTCTCTAGATCATGAAGATCTTCATTGATAGAATCCTCACTGTCTTCTGATTCAGGGGTGTCATTTGGAGGCTCATGTTCTTCTTGGTGCCATTTCATTAGTTCCACCACTAGAGACTATTTCTGGCCTGAACATCCTCCAGTTGTGTGTTCTGTGCTCCTTACTTCTGTGTGCATTAAATGTAGAATACACATTTGTGTAAAAGTTACAGCCATTATATGGACACTGGACTCTGTGATTTACCTTTAAATGTGTACTTCGCAGGTGAGTGAGAAAGACTGCTTCTGTGCAGGGTGCATAAAAATCACATGACTTACAGTGAAAGAGCCCTGCGATAGTCTGGCGACCTGTCCAGGGTGTACCCTGCCTCTCGCCCGATGTCAGCTGGGATAGGCTCCAGCCCCCCCGCGACCCTCAAGAGGATGAAGCGGTTAGAAGATGAATGAATGAATGAATGAATGAATGAATGAATGACAGTGAAAGGTTACTTGGGCAGTTTCACTCAGTTGTGCATCCTGGGTTTTCTGGTGAATCTTTGCTAAGTGGACCTTAAGTGCATTAATGGAGTTGAATGTGCACACACATTCTTGGTGTAAGCAGGGAAATGGGACAGTTCTACCATAGTTTCCTTGTTTTAACCGATAATGTTTTAAAAGGTAACCCCTTTTCTCACACATAAACTCACAATACTTACACTTCCACAGCATCCTCACACCACAAGGATCTGTAAAAATAGAAAACAAGAAAACGTTTAGCTCAACAACTCAGCTCAACAATGTCACTGTTAAATACAATAAGGTGATAGAACCAAAACGACGCCTGTGTTACAGAGAAAACCGGCATGAAGCGTGTGTGAGAGTGGAGCACAACGCAGCAATTCAGCACAGAGCAGATTGTGCGGTGCAGGGAGTCGTGCACAGAAACACAATAAAACATCTGGTTAATTTTCAAAATAAAATACACAGTGTTCACGGCGGAACATATTTCCCTGCACTACACCTTGAAAACTACATAATGGGCAGAGGCAGGCCTGAAGTCAACAGGTCAGAGGTTTTCAGACGTCATTTCACCCCGTTAACACCATGGACGAGGGGATATTAATCATGGCAGTGCACCAAGATGTCTTCCGGCGGAGCTGCACCACTCCGCACAGCAAACACAGCCGGTGGTATTGACGGACGGCGGAGCACATAGCGGATAACCAGCGCTGCCAACGGACACGCATCCAGTGGAAATCCGGCATGAGTGAGTGGGAAAAAGAGAGCGGCCAAGGACGGGTCGAGTGATCAATGCGCTGCAAGCAGCTCACGGTGTCCACAATGTAAACACCTCCACAGCGCCTGCTACACTCCTTTGCCCTGACAGCGGTTGAATCGCTTTTCTATTGCGTATAATGACGGTTATATAAATGATACAGTCGAGCAAACTCGCCGGTATGTGAGGCGTCCTCGGACTGTTAACACTAAGCTAACTTCAGCTGACACTTTTGAGTGGACATTAGCTAGTGTTAGGAATAAGCACGTATTCACGCCACGCACAGGTTCAAACAGTAACATTAGACAGAAAAAAAGCTGCGTCAACAAATTATCCCACAAACATAACTAGTCTACAATAGTCATTTTACATACAAACCATTCCACTTGGAGTAAGGTTTCTTCCTGGTCAGGGTACCGTCTGCTGCCGATGCATGTGCTCGTCCCGCCAGGTGTAGAGCCCCTTGGACGCACGTTACCAGATGCTGGTCTTGTCACGTGACCAGACAGGTTTTTGAATTAGCCCCCTCCCCTTTCTTATGAAAGTAACCATACCAAGTTATCTCTGCTAAACCTGATTAGTGCAATGAATCATTCAGCTAAATAGTACAAACAACTAATGTTGTTTAGTAATGATAGCGGGTTTTTACTAAACATAAAAGAATAAGTAATGATCACTCGTAAGTTTAATTAGAAACAAAATCTGGGTTTACAGTGTGGATAGTGTGACGTGTGTGGTTGTGCTGCTGCCGTGGTCCTGCTAGATGCCTCCTGCTGCTGCTGTTATCATTAGTCATACTTCTACTGTTATTATAGATATGATTATTGTCACATATGTATACTGTCAGATATTAATATATACTTTGAACATATTGTACCAAAATAGTCTGTGATATTAATTATAATATTATTACTTTCATTATTGTTGTTGTAAGCTACTGTCATTACCATCTATCCCGCATTCCTCTCTGTCTCTGTCTCTCTCTCTGTCTCTCTTTCTGTCTTGTTGTGTCATATGGATTACTGTTAATTTATCATGTTGATCTGTTCTGTACGACATCTATTGCACGTCTGTCTGTCCTGGAAGAGGCATCCCTCCTCAGTTGCTCTTCCTGAGGTTTCTACCGTTTTTTTCCCCCGTTAAAGGGTTTTTTGGTGGGGAGTTTTTCCTTATCCGCTGCGAGGGTCCTAAGGACAGAGGGATGTCGTGTGCTGTAAAGCCCTGTGAGGCAAATTGTGATTTGTGATATTGGGCTTTATAAATCAAATTGATTGATTGATTGATTGATTGATTGATTGATTGAATTGATGAGGTTTATTTCTTTTTGTCTGTGCCTTCAGTAACATTATACCTGAAGTGACAAAGCCAGCATTTTTTCTACGTCTTTGATAATAATATCGAATGGCCGACAAGATTGTTTTCAACCTTATTATAAGCGAGTAGCCATAGCCCAATAGAAGAGTTTGTATTCGACCTGCAACTCCATCAAAGACACATCGGATTCAGCGGCTGCCAGCCACTTGTCAAAGTGTCCGCAGTACAGAGGCTCTTTTGCCCGACCAAGAGACTTTCCGCTGCCTAAAATCACCGACATGTGAGGACCACCTAAAGGACACCGCCTTCAGGCTCCACCACCCCTCACCGCTGCGTTCCAGTTTGTATCAATCTGCTGGAAGTTTGTGAAGTGAAACCGGGAGTTGCCAGCGGCAGTTTGGGGTCCTTGGAGACATGTCAGCTGGAGCCAACTCTGCTCAAAGTAGGCCAAATCCCCCGCACCTGATGCTGCCGCTGTGTTGTGGTAAGAGCTGATGTCGAATAGGAGACTTAGTTATTGTGATCTTAATTTAGGTTTCATTCGGTAAATGGTTTTGCGCGTCCCTGCATCCCCAATTTATCTATAGTCACATACTGTCTCTCACTATTGCCAGACTAAATAACTTACAAAAGTGTTACCTCTTGTCTTAATTCATTTATACATACTGTTGAGTTTGTGTTTTTTCATATCATCCTCATTTACTCAGTTGTTAAACATTTAGCCTAAATAAATCTTCATTTTTCGCCAAGTTGTTGTCTGTGAATATTTCTTTTGAGCAGAAACTAAGATCATTGTATAAAGAATTCATAACCCAGGTACTGAGAATGATTCATTATTGACAGATGTACTGATAATAATTGGTTTTCGGAGTTATTAATTTGATTAGTCGCTTCCCTCTATAGGAGGGTGGTGCCCCTAAATTTATTACGAGTGCAAACATTTTCTAAAGACATTGCTCCTAAACCTGCTGTGATTTGTCTCAGTGGGATAAGAACAGTTTCACACCGAGTCTCCAGTGTGGATACTTTGGCCTCAGCACTCAGCTTGGCGTGGCAGCCCTGACTGTCTTTGTAGCTTGGCCCACCGCCACCATCATTAATACAGCTAACCTTTCTATCATAACAGACACACTGCAGTTATTAACCTCTGCAGAAGTGCCTCCTTCCAGGTCTAATTGCTGCCAATACCATGTTACGTCTCAATCTAATAAAGATTATACGTGCTGCGTCAAAAGGACAAATTTTTCGATAGATTAATTTCATTCACGCATTTGGTCCTTGTTGGATATAAAGTTATGTAAGCTGAAGCATATTGAACATGGTAGTAATATTGTTGGATATGAGCCCCCTGATTAACTATTTCAGAGGAGGGAGGGGTAGAGATGGAAAGACAGAAGGAAAATAAAGGAAGGAAGAATATATAAAAGGGAATAGAAAGAAAGGAAAGGATCTATTTACATGCACAAACATTATAAAACTTGTCAATATACAACAAAGTCAAATTAAAGAAGACAAAGAGGATGCTTTCACACTTTTGTATACCTAAATCCATGAAATGTCCTTATAGTATTGGTATGGTCATTTTTTTGTGGCTTGTTAGCATACTGGCCTGTCCTACAAAACACCTCTGCCTTTAGTTCAGCAAAAATAAATATATTATCAGAGGATAAAGTTATGGCAGAAGGGTGCCCTTAAGTTGTCCTATCTACTTTATTCCTAGCCCCCATGATGCCTTGTGTGAATTAAGGGCATGACTTCCAGTGCTGAACTGGAATTGGAACTTTTCCAATGGTAACGGTATGCTAACCCTAATCCTCTTTCTTGGAGCAACAGGGAAATATCACCTGTACACATCACCTGTTACATCTCTGATGGAATAACATATTTCCTCTATCGTCTCTGACGGCCATCTCAAAGCATTGGTCTTCCTTTAACCCATTACCTTGCCATGCTTTGTTAATATGTTGTTACATGTGAGTTTGGTAAACATCTACTCCTTAAAGATTTTGTTTGATTTCAAAGGACTCATAAACAGACACTAACTCATTCAGTGAATATTTAATATAATACTCTATTTATTTTAGCTACATGTAAAGTGAATAAACATGATCTTTCCCAGCCAATGCTCCACTCGTCTGCCTTAACGTGTTCAGAACTTTTTCTGACTGCTGATCTAATAGATCAGTTCTACTTAATGAAACACGATGCTGAATTTAGCAGCAGACTTCAGTAATATCAGTGTTAGAAAGAAGTTAAATAACTTTAGGCATTCATTTTATATGATATGAAAGAAGTGTGGCAAATCAGTAACACGTTCTGCACCCAGATTGTGCCGCCCTTGATAAGTACTGAATATCTTGGCTTTATATTAAACACCTCTTGTTCATCAAAACTCTGAGAACAGTCTTTCCACAGGTTTATTGATTAGAAAAGGGTAAAACTGAAAACAGACAAAGCAAAAAATGATGCTCACTATAACTGTTGTAAATATACACAGTAGTTATGTAAATATGTACAACACAGTAGATATGTTGTATGTAAACAATGTGAACACACTTTGCCCTAAATTGAATGGCTCCTTTTTAGCTCTTAATCCTGCAATACATTGTGTATTTATTGCCTATTTATTCCTTTCAATCCTTAATAATGCAACCAAATTATCCTTTGCTCTATTGCCTTTGATGTAATATAAACTCAAATGGACTGTAACAGTATGAATTACAATTGAAATCAACTTAGATCAGCTAGACAGCCATTTCACATCATGAAAAAACGAAAAATCAGCTTGACTGTAGTTTAGCATCAAACTTCCCAAAACGACTTTTTGATCAACATATAATGAACTGCAATGAAAGATTAGCATGTAAAATGACCTTACATACCAAAGATGCTTCGTATGGCATGAGATAAAAGCAGATGATTGAAGATTACAAACAGGCAGTCTGCTATCACTGAACTCTCTGCATTCCGCATGTGCTCCTACTTACTGTCAACAAAGCAACTTCCTGTTTCTCTTAAAGGAGACCTGCACCTTTTATAGCAACTCATAATTTAACTCAAAATAATGTGTTTATAACATAATGTTTTTATAACTTAACAACTAAACTAGCACAACAGAACACTCCCTGCCTGGCGGAAATGAACTGCCACTACCCAGCAGTCCATAAATCTCACCATGGCTTCTCAGGAGCCATAAGTAGGATTGTCTCAGTGACTGGCAGCAAGAACACTTTGTTCCCATCTTTCCTAGAAACTTTAATCTCCACCTTGCGAACTCTACCAACTTTGCAAGGGAAGACTTGCGTAATTAGTCCCAAAGGCCATTCATTTCTTTTTGTTTGGTTGTCCTTGAGAAGCACCCAATCTCCCACCTATCCCAAAAGGTTTGAGCCAAATGCTTTACTTGGTGCCATTGCTGCTTGTGGAGGTTTTTAACCCAGTCACCAACAGGAGCAGTAGGCAGACTCACTTTCTGAGTGAGGAGCATTGATGGCGTGAGTATTTGAGGGTCGTTTGGATCAGTGGACACTGGTATGAGAGGCCTGGCATTAATGATAGCAGCCACCTCTGCAATCAGTGTGGAGAGTCCCTCATGGGTCAGCTTTGAGGTTCCAATCTGCAAGAACATGGCATCCAAGATCCTTCTCGCAACACCAGTCATCCACTCCCAGGGCTCACCCATGTGAGAAGCATGAGGAGCGTTGAACATCCACTTGCAACCTTGGTTAGATAGAAACTTTTCCACCGACATGTTGGATGGAATCTTGAGTTCTTTGCACCGTTTGCTCTGAGCAAGGCGACCCCTAGTGCGACGTGAGGACACTGTCCATGGGCCAAAGACGTCAAGCCCAACATTGGTGAATGGGGGTTCAATGGACAGGCGATCTGTGGGAAGGTCTCTTAGGAGGCCATCAGCATCAATGAAAGGATCTAAGGCTTTGTGATCACTGTCTTTGGGGAGTCTTTCACCATTCCTGATACAGACATACTCTTGAGCGTATGTGTCCTGTTGAACTGCATGGATGATGGTTTTCTTGGCCTGTACAAGTTCATCAACAAAAATTGCTGTGTGGCAGTGATGGCAGCCTTTGCAGCCATTGACTTTTGCAGGATTCTTCTGAAAGAGGCTAGTATATGAGTGAGGTGAGCAATGGCATGGATCAATGATTTCCAGCTGGAGAACTTGGAGAAGCGCTGAGACCCTAGTTGGTTGCTTAATGTGGTAGTTTTCAGTGTAGAGACCTGTGGCCGGATCTTCACATCAAAATAAGTTTCCAGCTGCTCGAAAGGACCTTTTTCATGATGGTCTTTCTGGGAATCCTTCAGGAATGCTGGTCAAAGCCAGGTGGTACTTGAAAGATGTGCAGCAGTGACAGACCTTGTGGCAACATCTGCAGGGTTTACTTCTGTGGATACATGCCTCCATTGCTCAGGATAAGAAAAGCTTCTTATCTGTTGGACTCTGTTGCTCACTGTCATGAATTGGCTCAGTGTTCAGACAAACAAGGGAGACCACACAAGTAATTCGGGTTAAAGTAAAATAAATTTATTTAATATCAAACATTACTGAAATTAAGTTGAAAAGTGTAAATCAGTATTATCAGTAAAGTGGGGAGTGCTTGGGTGGAATGAATGTGTGGTGTAGGTGAGTGTGAGGGACAGCAAATCAAACTAACATAACAAAACAACCCACAAACCCTGCTTGCCAGGAGCAGAGGGAGACTGGAACTGAGACATCCAGTCCTCTATATAGACTCAGTGGCTAATTCAGAGAACTGGATTCAGGTGTGGCTCATGTTTCAGCCACACCTCTGCACGCTGGCCCGCCTTCTGCAGAGGAGCAGAAAAAAAGAACACAGGAAAGGGTTTGTCACACTCACGTAAACGTAAAAAGCGCCTGGTGTCGTTGCTGATGTAGCCTAAAACAACCTTGCTGTCACTGTAAAAGGTAATATCGTCAAACTCCATGTCTGTCTCTGAAGAGATGAACTCAGCAAGTTCCACTACCAACACTACAGAACAAAGCTCAAGTCTTGGGACAGTGTGTTCCGGCAGGGGTGTGAGCTTAGTCTTTCCCATGATGAAGCCCATATTGACGTTTCCATTAATCTCTGTCAGTCTGAGGTATGCGACTGTCACAATTGCCTTTGTGGAAGCATCACAAAAAATGATTAGCTCTCTTCGTGTCACCTCTGTGGGAAAGACTTTTGTGTAAACTCTTGGGATCTGGAGACCGCACAGATCTTTTAATGCTCCTCGCTATGTGGACCACATCTCTTCCATTTCCTGAGGGAGAGGTGTGTCCCAATCGCCGTTGTCATGTGTAAGCTCATGTAGGATTGACTTGCCTTGTATGGTGACTGGGGCGAGAACTCCCAGAGGATCGTAGACACTGTTCACAGTCAATAGGACACCTCGACGGGTGAAAGGCTTTCCTCATCAGCTACTTCAAATGTAAAGGTGTCAGACATAAGATCTCCGTTGAGGCGCAGACTGCACTGTATAGGAACGGTGTCGGAACTGAGGTCCGAGTCCTTAAAGTCATTGTCATGGTCCTGAGATGGAAAAGCGTTCATGATTTCTCTTTTCTTTGAGGCGATTTTATGAAGCCGCAAGTTTGAGTCTGACAGAATGTCTTGTGTCCTCTTTAGCAGGTCCACTGCAGTTTCAACTGTAGGGAGAGACTTTAACCCATCATCCACATAAAAGTCACGGTTTACGAACTGCTTGACGTCAGGCTCGGGGCCCTTCACAGACTGCCTTAGACAGTAGATAGCCACTGCTGGGGAGGAGCAGTTCCCAAAGACATGGACCCTCATGGGGTATTCTATGATGTCTTTAGATGGGTCGTTGTCCTGGAACCACAAAAACCTAAGTTAATTGCGGTCATCTTTTCTCACTAGGAAACAGTGGTACATCTGCTGAATGTCTAATGTTATGGCTACAGCTTCCTTGCGAAATCTGAAGAGTACCCCAACAAGGGTCCAGTTAACAGAACATCGTTGAGTGACACTCCATTATGCTGGGCGCTGCAGTCGAACACCACACGGATGTTCCCTGGTTTCTTTGGATGGTAGACATCAAAGGATGGCAAGTACCATTTTTCTTCATTTGGTGCAAGTGGAGGTGCTATCTCCGCATGTTTGTTTTGAAAGATCTTCTCCATAAAGGTGAAAAAGTGCTCTTTCATCACTGGCTTTCTTTATAGATTGCGTCTTAGAGAGGAAAGATGATTCATCCCTGAACTTTGTTGTCTGGGAGTTTGGGCCTTGGATTCTTAAATGGCAATGGAGCTATCCAGCTATTGCTCTCATCCTTTTTCAAACCTCTTTCCATGTGCAGGAATGAGAGGTCGTTCGATGGATGGAGCTACTCTGTTATCATCCCTGGTCTGCTGAAACACTGTAGCTGTAGCTGTAACTGTAGTTTTTACTGCTTCTCTTTGCAAAGGTTCCCTTTAGACCCTGGAACTGGCTGTATTTCTCCTTCACATGGAAGACATTTGGCCAGGGCTCAAAGACAGTGGGGCGTTTTTGTTCAGTTGTGTTTTGTGTTGTGATCTGTAACAAAATGACCTTGCATACCGATGATGCTTCGTATGGCATGAGATGTGAGCAGATGATTGAAGATTACAAAACAAGTGCTCTGCTATCACTGAACTCTCTGCACTCTGCATCTGCTCCTACGTACTGTCAACAAAGCAACTTCCTGTTTCTTTTAAAGGAGACCTGCACCTTTTATAATCACTCATAAGTTAACTCAAAATAATGTGTTTATAACTTAACAACTAAACTAGCATAACAGAACACAGATGACCAACATTAAACACAATTCAAGATATGCTCCGCTCTCTAAACTCTTTTGATTGTATTATTTATAATGTCATTGCAATCATATGAAAATTTTGTGGATGCATTAGAGTAAGGTGTGCACAAAAATACGAGGCAAACCACATCCCATATTGATTCGGTAAGGGGAAGCACAATTTATTTTTCAATACGGAATGATCCAGTATCAAGGTTATAAAGATGGATGGCAGACTATTCCTCTCTGTAGGTAGGTGATGAAAACTGTGCTGCTGGTTACAGGAACAATCACTGTTTGTTTTCGGTACATGTTCAACACCCATGTTGTTGCTGAGGCCAAATACTTAGCTTAGTCTGGTTGGTGGTGATGTCACAGACATGGACAGCACAACAGGTGCCAGAGCTCCTCAGGGACATTTTAGAATGTGAATTTAATGTTATTAAATACCTGTTAAAACAAAGCAGTATTTGCTATATTAAAGATTAATTACTTTAGAAAAGAACTGCTGTTGGTGGTTAGCCACCAAGATTACTCACTGGAACAAATCATAAACAGTTAAAGTGATTAAATAGTTTGCTGCCTTCCTCTCTCTCTCCGCAAGTTGCACCCATAGTCATTCTTACAGTAGCGCCCTCAGGAATAAGCTGGATAATCTTAAGGTAACAAGTTTAATCACTTCCATATCTAAATGTACTATAGTCCTTCTACCATAATCCCAGATAAACTTAGTCTAACTCTTCTAGAAGTCTTGTATTATTGAGCCGATTATGTTTGGGGAAAAAGATAATTGCTGCCTGTATGATGTGCCCTGGCGATATAGGAAGTGTAATGCCAGGTACAGACTACACAATATCAGCCTGATTACAACTCAGCAACCATCCCATGGTTTTGGCTCAGATCATGAATGACAATGAGTGTCATTCCATTTATCCCATTTTATCCCGTGTAGTGTGTCTTAGTAAACGACAACTGACGCTGCATCTGAGACAACTCACAACAACCTAACAGATTACTTAATAGGACTGGGTGTTAAGATCCCCAACGATTCAGCACAACAATTTGGAGATTTCCTCTTGGGCTGGGTGGAATTTGGTGGTGACCACATGGTGCCATCAGAACAACACATCGTCAGTTGTGTACCCCAGCTTCATTGGGTGTTTCAGCCGTTTATCACAAGACACCCTCTGCTGAGGATGGCCTGCCACAGGCTGATCAGACCTGGATGTGTGTCGCATGGTGGCTTCATGTGGTCATTTGGCAGCCCATAATGGGTCCCTCCGTTTCAGCCACAGCCAGTGACTGCTCCTTTCAGCGGCAGTGGCAAGTTCTTTAATTGCCTTCCGTTGGGCCTGACCTCTGATCCATACCTCTTCAGGAGTCTTGTGGTGGAACTGGCTACAAAGCCCCTGCAGCCCACCTCCACTGGATGCACCTTCACGTTCCAGCCCCGCTCCTCTGCTTCAGCTTTTAAGTTGGCATAGTTGGCCTCTTCCTTTCATATGCCTCATCGATGGCATCCTCCCAAGGGACCGTCAGCTCAACGATGAAGACACGCCGGCAGGAATTGCACCAGAGGACCAGGTCTGGGCGCAGGTTGGTCGTTGCAATTTCGGATGGGAAGATGGGCCTCTGAGTGAGGTCAACAGGCAATTCCCAATCTCGGACTGCGTTCAGTGGGCCTGAGTCTGGAGGTGATGCTTTAGCCGTCTGCCGTTTCTCCCCTTCCCTAATGAATGATGTTAGACTGGGCATTTAGGGGCATGGCGTTGGAGGTTAGCCTGTTGTTCTCAAGTTCGGCAGCCAAGCTCTTCAGCACTTGGTTGTGGCGCCAGGTGTATCTTCCTTGAGTTAGGGTGGTCATACACCCCACCAGGATGTGTTTGAGGTTTGCTGGGGCAGCACACTGGAGACAGGCTGGATCCTCTCCATACCAGAGATGTAGGTTGGTTGAAGAGGGCAGGACATCATATGTGACTCTAATTTTGAAGCTTAGTCTGTTAGACTGCATGCTCCATACCTCGCTCCATGTAATCTTCCTCCTCTCCACGCCATCCCACCTCATCCAGCGGCCTTGCTGGGCTTGAGAGACTGCCTTGGCACACCCGGCTGCTTCCTCCTGGTGGCGCACCTCCTCCACCACCATGTGCCGACGTTTGATTGGAGTAGCCTTTTGCCATGTGGGTATTGTTGCTTCCAAGCCAAGGTCCCCTCTGTCATGTTGGACTTGTCCCACTATATCCCGGTGTCTGAGGGTGGTTTTTGCCCCCGCAACTGCTGCAGACGGTTTCCATTTCCTCCCTGTTTCCAGGGTTGGAGCAGCACCTCTAACGAAAGGATCCTGGGATTCTGTGAGGGTCATTTCCAGCCTTGTTTTGGTACATTTGTACTCCTCCACCAGACTTGAGATTGGTAGGGAGAGGGCTCCGTTCCCATACAGGCCTACCCTGCTAAGGCATCTCAGAAGTCCAAGCCACTTCTTCACTTGTGTGTTCACCAATCTCTCTAGCCAAGTGGCATGGGATAGAGTGACCTCACAGATTGAAATTGGCCACATAATACGGGGCAGCAGTATGAACTGGAGGCACCAAAGCTTTAGTTTCCCTTGGAAAGCAGTGTTGTTAATTTGCTTGAGGCCACTGACTGTATCCTGCCTGAGTTGTTCCACCTTCTTGGAGTCTTTGAGGTATGCGCTGTACCAGCGACCAAGGCTTTTGATTGGCTTCTCCAAGACTGCTGGTATTGGCTGGCTGTTGACATGGAACCTCTCATTGGCAAGCTGGCCTTTGGGATTTGCTGGGTTTAAACTTCATTCGTGCCCATTTGATGTTTCCCTGGAGCTTATCCAGCAGGCATTTGGTGCATGCGTTTGTTGTTGTTATTGTCGTCATGTCATCAATGTAGGCCCTGATTGGAGGGAGATGCAGCCTGTTCTTCAAACATTCTCCTCCAACCACCCATCACCCATCGAGATGCTTGAATAATAAGCTCCATTGCCATGGTGAACGCCAGTGGAGAGATGGTGCAGCCCGCCATTACACCTATCTCGAGGTGTTGCTAGGCAGTTGTACTGGTCAGTGCTGTAATGCAGAACTGTAGGTCCTGGAAGTAGGCTTTAACCAGCCTTGTGATGCCCTCTGGGACTTGGAAGAAACTGAACGCTGTCCACAGTATCTCATGATGCACCAACCCAAAGGCATTGGCAAGATCTAGGAAAACCACATGCAGATCTTTCTTTTCCTTCTTGGCTGTCTGTATCTGGTGCCAGATGACATTTGTGTGTTCCAGACATCCCGAGAAACCACTTATCCCTGCCTTCTGTGCTGAGGTGTCGACAAAGTTGTTTTTCTGCAGAAACACTGAGAGCCTCTGGGCCACAACAGTGAAGCAGACTTTTACTTCCACATTTAGAAGACTGATTTGGCGGAAATCTTTGATGGTTGAGGAGTTCTTCTCTCTGGGAATCAGCATCCCTCCTGCCCTTCGCCATACCTTTGATATAATGCCTTTTTCCCATGCCACTCTTATTAGCTTCCAGAGGTACTTTAAGATGGCAGGTGTGTTCTTATAGAATCTATATGGAATGCCATTGGGCCCAGGGGCTGAGGCTGTTCTTGCCCGCTTTACTGTGGTCTCAACTTCGCTCCATGTAGGGGGCCTTGCGTCCAACTGGTGCTCAGGTGGTTGGATTGGTGGCATGTCCTCCGGGATGGTGGCTGGTTTGTGCCTCTGATTGTCAGAGTAGGTCTTCCTCAGATGCTCCTCCAGTTCCCTTATGGGTACTTTAAAGGTCCCGGTTTTCTCCTTGACGAAGAGGTCTTTAATGAACTAGGGATCTCTGTAGAAGGCGGTCCTCATTAGTTCTTTCTTCTTGTGTTGCTTTCTTAAGCACTCTGCTCTTCGCAGTGTTGCAAGGCGCTGCTTGATGTTGCCCAGTAATGCCTCAAGTCCTTTCCTTTCCACTTCCGTGGCCTTCTTCCACTGTTTTCTCAGGTTCCTTCTTTCTTTCACAAGTCTCTCAATCTCTTGTTGTCTCCTGGACTTGTTGTCTCCTGGACATAAGCTGATGGTTCCTTCTGTGACCTTGAGTTCTTACTTTTCACCCTGAATCTCTCCGCTCCATAGCTGTAGATGATCTCCAATCTTATCTAGTTTTCTTTCCACGCACCTTTTCAGACCTTCTAGAAGATGGACGAGGTCTGCGTTGGTGGTTTCCCACTCCCTCTTCTGGCAGGATTTAGGCCACAAGATTAAAGGCTTCCATCTGATCATCTTCCTCTCTACTGCTGGCTGTGGCTGGCTGGGCTCCGGACTCATGTCTGTTGATGTTTCTGTGCTTGGTTGAGCTTCGTCTGGGGTTCTGATACCCTGCGGACTGTGGCGACTTTCCTGCTGCTGGGCTTCACTCGACTGATTTGCCCTACCTCTGAGGAAGTAGTGGTCAATGCGAGGTCCCTTGCTTTGCTCTCAGGCACTTTTTCCTGCCCTGGTGAAGCTAAAGACCCTTCTGTGATGTTTCCCTACTCCAGCTGTAAGTGCAGCTTTGTAGCTTGTGTCTTGCCAGTGTTGCTGTTCCCTCAACTACTGTGCTGATTATTTGTTTTATTGTCGTTTCCATTCCAGGGTCTGTTACCATGTGGTCCATTGCGCCCCCGCTCTCGCAAACTCAGGGGGTATTTGAAGTTTTCGTAGCCATAGTTGGGTGGATCCAAGTCACTATGTAATGAAAAGCCCCTGCCAACATGGGTAGCTAACCCATGCCAGCCCCATCGGGGTCTGTTTCCTCCTGTCTTTTCAGGCTGTCACCAGGTCTTTCCCCGGTTTTCAGCTGCCCTTTCGCAGCGGTCACTGGTTTGAAACCAGAATTCAGATTACTTAATAGGGCTGGGTGTTAAGATCCCTAATGATTCAGCACAACAATTTTGAGATTTTCTCTTGGGCTGGGTGGAATTTGGTGATGACCATGTGGCGTCATGAGTACAACATCGTCAGTTGTATACCCTAGCTTCATTGGGTGTTTCAGCCATTTATCACAAGACACCCTCTGCCGAGGATGGCCCTCTGCAGGCTTATCAGACCTGGGTGTGTGTCGCATGGTGGCTCCATGTGGTCATTTGGCAGCCCATAATGGGTCCCTCCATTTCAGCCATAGCCAGTGACCGCTCATTTCAGCGGCAGTGGCAAGTTCTTTAATTGCCCTCCATTGGGCCTGACCTCTGATCCATACCTCTTTCAAAAGTCTAGCATGTTTGATTTTCTTTTATCATCCAGGACTCTTTCTGCCACAGCTGTCACTTTGACCAGTAGGAACAAAGAGCAATCTGCTTCCGTGGACAACTCTATGGCAACAACACCCTAGCCTTTTTGAAATTTCCTCTAGGGACTACCACACAAAAACAGGAAAATTGCGATTGTGAAATAGAGACACTTGAGCAACTAAACTTTCATTAGCACCAAGCCAGCAAAAAAATGTTAATGTTCTCCATAATGTAGATAGATTGGGTAGACAAATATACCATACAATTCACAAATAGTGTCTAACACTTTACATTACACATGTTGTGAATGATGACCAGTGATGATTGATTGTGGACCAGTGTGTAGTCCGTCATGTCTGTCGACCAAGTCACAGCATGATTTTATAACGCCTTAATTATCTTATCAGATGTACACAGTGTTGATAGGGAGGTCGGGGTATATGGTAGAAATACAAAGGGTAGACTGGGGTTCACATTCTGATGCTCATGCTTGTGGTTAACTTTAGGCAACAAAAGCATGTTGATAAGGTTGGGAGAACATTATGGTTTTATTCAAGTGAAATTAACTTGTCAAGTCTTGTGTTTCGAGTCATCGTTGGCTTTTTGCAATGCTGTGGTGTCCCACAGCAGCTGGTGTGGAAGAAAGCCTCCCAGCATTCACGAGGGCAACAGGTTTACGAACATCATGCATGATTCTATATTAATGTGTTCGAGATTGTGTGTGTTCCCACTAATGCCAGTTGTTATTTTAGCTGGTCCATTCATCCATTATCCATTCATCATCCATCCATCCATCCATCCACCCATCTATTCATCTTCCATCCACCATCTATCTATCTATCTATCCATCCATCCATCCATCCATCCATCATATGTGCATAACAGTCTGTGGGGTGAAATTGTGGAATGGTCTGGAAAAGGAGCTCGAAAACAGCACGAACATAAAACTAAAAAATTAAAAAAAACAATTATACAAAAAATTATACAAAAACATGTTTCTAAAAAAAATTGAGGATGAGGAAAAGTAGGGTGGAGAGTGGAATATTATTTTGATTACATAGGGATAGGTGATTATAAAACTAAGAGAGAGTCTGTTGACTTTGTTGTTTTGTATTTGGTTTTTTGTTTTGAATATGGAATTATAAAATTAAAAGGGAGTCTGTTGACGTTGTATTTGGTTTTTTTTTGTTTTGTTTTGAATATTGAATGACTTTGTTGATTTGTATTTGGTTTTTTGTTTTCGTTTTTGGAATTATGAAACTAAGAGTGAGGCTGTTGACTTTGTTCATTTGTATTTGGGATTGTTTTGCTTTGTTTTTGTTTTGAATATGGAATTATAAAACTAAAAGGGAGTCTGTTGACTTTGTTTGTATTTGGGGTTTTTTGTTTTGTTTTGAATATGTAATGATGGAGCAGTGAATAAGGGGTGGGAACGGAAAAGCTTGGCTTCCTCCTGCTCCTTTTTGAGCGTATGTTGTTTATTGACATTGGTTTTGTTTTTTGAGAAACTATAACACATATGATTTATTTTATATGTCTTTTCTTTTACTTTCTTTTTTAAATATGTTCGAAATAAAGAATCAAAGAACAAAGATCATCCATCCACCCATCCATCCATCATCATTCATTATCCATCCATCCATCCTTCCATCCATCATCCATCCATCCATTCATCATCCATCCATCCATGGAAGCTTATTTTGATTAAGTCTGTATACATCGAACAAGCAGAAACTGTCCATTTCCTGTGAAAGTTTATTTTAAAACAGACACAATGCATGTTACAAGTGTAAACTGACATGGTGAAATAAGGTGAAACACAAACAATACTGCATATTGTGTATCATAAAGCTGTAATGCTATACAAATATTATCTCCTTTCATTTACACTTTGTTCAGAATAAGAGATAATAAAACAGTTGTGTTGATGTTAAAACCTGTGTCAACCTACTTTTTTTCCACACAGAAAATTGATCAGGAATCCATAAGTGAATCGATAAAGAATCTGACCTATAAGCAGAACTGATATTGGCATTGGTATCACTAAAATCAAATTAATTCCCATCCGGACTTATGAGAACACCCATGCATGCCTCTGGCATAGGGATGTTGTGGTACATATTTGTCCTCCCTGTAAAAGGGGCTAATGTACTGTGATGCACCAATAAAAGAAGAGAAAACATTTGAGGCTGATATAAATTATGAATGTTTGTTGAAATTAAAAAACTACTGATACTGTTAACCCTTTGAACTCTGCCATGGAAACAGTCCACCAGCCTTAATTGATATCTTTGCTCATTGTGATGTCATTTCTTGGAGTATCTTCAAAAGCTTCATTCAGTAAACGATAATAATGGCTAAAAGTATTGAAATGTGTCATTAAAAAATAAAAAATGTGACATGTTTTTTCATCAGATTTTACAAAATAAAAGCACAGAACATTTTGATCCATATGATATCTAAACATAGAAACATAAACAGTGTTTGGCAGTGACACATAACTCTTCAGGCATTACAGTAACATATATACATATATATATATAATTACACTAAAAATAATTTCAGTAATAATATTACAGTTATCCCAAACCCAAATAACTCATTACTTTTCTTATCACATTACTACTGACTGGAAACCCTTACCTTAAGCAGCTGCAAATATTCCCAATACTTTTTGAATTTTGTCAGCAGGAAAGAAGGCAAGAAGACTACTGCTGCAGGTAGTCGTACTTAAATGTTTTTACTGGGAAAAACACATCCTCAAACCTCCGGTCTGAAACACCTATGACAGCACAACAAGTTCTAGGAAATACACCCCATAAAAGGTGAGCCCTCCTCGGCCACAGAGGATGACTGTAGTCCTACACTGGCTTAACAGCTAAAACTGGATTTTAATAGTGGACAGAGGTGCTGATGCTGCAGGCTAAAAACAATTAATGCAGCTTGTGGCTGATATATGATGGATGAAATATTGCTCTACGACTGTCCTTGTCCTTAAAAAATTGTGAGCTTTCTAGCCTTAGCCACACTTATCAGCGACATTCACAGAGGTCTGAATTTTGAGGAGATACAGTATTACACGTTTTGTTGGGTGTAATGTAAAATTAATATAACAAGTAATGTAACAAATGACCATTGGCAGGGAGTCATAATCAATCAATTTTATTTATAAAGCCCAATATCACAAATCACAATTTGCCTCACAGGGCTTTACAGCATATGGCATCCCTCTGTCCTTTGGACCCTCACAGCGTATAAGGAAAAACTCCCCCCAAAAAAAACCTTTAACGGGGGAAAAAAAACATAATAAAATTAGTTTTGAAATATAATATATAATATAATATATTACATTTTTAGAGAACAGAACCTGGCACAGTGACATCATTACATGATTATTAGATTTTTGTAGCAAAAAGGATGAATATTCTTGTTATTGTGGTTTTATACATATATATATATATATACATATATATATATATATATATATATATATATATATATATATATATATATACAGTACAGGCCAAAAGTTTGGACACACCTTCTCATTCAATGCGTTTTCTTTATTTTCATGACTATTTACATTGTAGATTCTCACTGAAGGCATCAAAACTATGAATGAACACATGTGGAGTTATGTACTTAACAAAAAAAGGTGAAATAACTGAAAACATGTTTTATGTTCTAGTTTCTTCAAAATAGCCACCCTTTGCTCTGATTACTGCTTTGCACACTCTTGGCATTCTCTCCATGAGCTTCAAGAGGTAGTCACCTGAAATGGTTTTCCAACAGTCTTGAAGGAGTTCCCAGAGGTGTTTAGCACTTGTTGGCCCCTTTGCCTTCACTCTGCGGTCCAGCTCACCCCAAACCATCTCGATTGGGTTCAGGTCCGGTGACTGTGGAGGCCAGGTCATCTGCCGCAGCACTCCATCACTCTCCTTCTTGGTCAAATAGCCCTTACACAGCCTGGAGGTGTGTTTGGGGTCATTGTCCTGTTGAAAAATAAATGATCGTCCAACTAAACGCAAACCGGATGGGATGGCATGTCGCTGCAGGATGCTGTGGTAGCCATGCTGGTTCAGTGTGCCTTCAATTTTGAATAAATCCCCAACAGTGTCACCAGCAAAACACCCCCACACCATCACACCTCCTCCTCCATGGAGGATGTCACTGTGCCAGGTTCTGTTCTACTGTATATATATATATATATATATATATATATACAGCATCATGCAAACTGTGATACCCCGTGTATCTATTACAGGGAAAAACTAGCATAATTATGGCAAAATACAAAGCCTTGGCTTTCTGCTGCAAAAAGAATGATGCTCTATCTAGCAGCGTCAGCCACATGGCTAATATGTCAATGAACAAATTTGAACAAAGAGTTAAAAATGAGGCTAGGTCCACCTGTGTGCAAGCACTGCAACAGTATCTTTATCAAAATCACTCACAACCTAGATCTTTGGTGTAAATTTATACATGTATAGGTGTCCCCCCCAACCCCCCCCCCTCCCAACACACACACACACACACACACACACACACACACACACACACACACACAGTATAATTGGCACAGATTGCATAAAAAAAAGCAGGCGGAAAGTTGATGGGAGTAAATGTAGAGAGGGAGAGAGAAAATCCTACTGCGTAATAAGAAAGAGGCACGAGATGCCAAATTAGCTTCAGGTGGAGTTCAGTTGTTGAGTGAAAGTGATTGAGTGCTGTTTTAATGGCAGAGTGGATGGAAGTGGAGAGGCAGAGAGGCTGCATGACATGGCTAGCTCAATCAACACACTCTGCTCCCTCCTTCTAGCAATTACCCAAAACACATTTATTTCACTGCTCCAGCCAACTATTTCCCTCGAAAACTATCACTGAAACCTATGCGACATCATTAAATCAGCCAAAGCATCAGTGCAAAGCACTGTTAACATGAATACAAATTACACCAGCTGTCATTTAAATACATCATTAAATTACACTGATGCTCATTAAAAGTTACATCCTTAAAAATGGATCTGCACCTTCCCCTAAAATAAGCAGAAATGAATGAACACACACACAAACAAACAAACAAACAAACAAACAAACAGACAACTCATTCCTGGATCCATCACTCCTTAGATAATATAAATGGTTGGAGCTATGACATTGGAGATGTTACAGCAGTCTTGTTATGGGCCTAGGAGGGAATCTGATGTGTCCTGGTTAGTGTTGCAGGGTTTTTTCGGTGTTAGATCTGTTACGGTGACAGAGAGCTGACAATATAATTATTTCCCCTGTGGGAGCTGACTCCTGGTGATTAGGTGGCAGCACTGTGATATATGATGCAGATGGTGATGAGGGGTAGAAAAAGTTTGTGTGTGCATGTGTGTGTGTGTGTGTATGTGTGTGTACCTGTGAATGTCCCTACTATAAACATTTCGTCACAAGATTGCAAGATCTGCTGCAGTGGTGTGTCATAATTTGTTGATGCCAAACAAAACTCTCTGTGATTTCATGTCAGGATAGTGTGTGTGTGTGTGTGTGTGTGTGTGTGCGCGCGCGCCCATGGACATGCATATTAATGTGTACACAGTTGATTCTTTGTATGTGTATGTGTGTGCACTTGTGATTAATTGCACAGCATTCGCATCCAGTGTTATTCACATCTTTATCTCAAGGTTGCAGTGATGAACCAAAGAAGATAAGCAGGTAGTGAAAACAAACGCTTTACAAATTACCGAGCACTTTTCTAATATTTACCCCCTAAAAAATCTGATCTGTGGGTAGTAACAGATTTTGAAAGAGGAGGCTGTGCATGCAGTCAAATGCAGTCAAGTGAGAAGATAGAGTGTGGGGGAGACAGAGAGGGAGAAAAGGATATCAAAACATACAAGGGAGAAGGAGGAAGGGAGTAAAAAGCCTTGATGCTAACTGTGTTTTTTATTCCCTTGTCTGTCTGCATGAGCGACAGAGATCAAAGATGCAGAAATGTCACTTAGCAAGCATTAGGCTACCGCTTTCATCTCCGCTTAGATAAGAGAAAGGGGGGTAGGGACTTTTAAAAACGAGTTTTAAAGGGCTGCAAGCTTCCCTTTACCTTTGAAATCATCCCATCAATCATTTTTATCAGCACAGAACACGTAAAACACGTTCCAACTCTACATCTGGAAAAATAAAAAAAAATAAAACGTCAGAGATTTCCCTCAATCTGAACTTTAAAAATTCTTCTTTTTTTCCTTTTTAGGATGGAAATGTGATGCTTTAACCTCACCTGTTAAAAGTTACCAACACAATGTGGTTTGCAAACATAATTAACAAACTAATGCATGTTTTTGCAAGTACACAACATACCTACCAAAAAAATACACAACATATTTCTATTACATCATGCTTCAGAAATGAGCACAGCATGTTTTACAAGTACAAAAAAAATATATTTTGCAAAGACAGATAATATATTCTAAAAGTACAAAACAATCTCTGCCAAAATCATGCCATAAGTCACATCCACCTACACCGGCAACTTGACTGAATGCTGCACTTGGATTGCCGTGCTAAATCTCTGCTGACAAAGTTAGCTTCCATAATTGAAGCTAAACTTTAAAGGTAAGTATTAAAGTAATCTTAGTAACGTTAACTAATTCATACATGTCCTCATTTGGCAAATATTACACAAAAGAGGAGTAATGTTAACCTTAACATTATTGTAGCATTAGCTGAAGTTAACATTACCATGTGTAAGTTAATGTTAAAGCGCATGGTGTTTGGGTAGCATGACTGCAATAAAACAGTGGTTAACACGTTAGGGTCTTGCTGTGCTGATCGCTCAAAAGCCAGCGGATGAAATTTAGCTTTCTTAACTCAGTCAATGGTACACAACAAAAACTGTTATTGATGAATGTGTAGTATTCTCCCAGATAAACAGAGCAACGTTACAGTTCAACTTTTAAGTGTGCGTGTGTGTGTGTGTGTGTGTGTGCGCGCTCATGGACATGCATATTAATGTGTACACGGTTGATTCTTTGTATGTGTATGTGTGTGCACTTGTGATTAACTGCACAGCATTCGCATCCAGTGTTATTCACATCTTTATCTCACAGTTGCAGTGATGAACCAAAGAGGATAAGCAGGTAGTGAAAACAAACGCTTTACAAATTACCGAGCACTTTTCTAATATTTACCCCCTAAAAAATCTGATCTGTGGGTAGTAACATATTTTGAAAGAGGAGGCTGTGCATGCAGTCAAATGCAGTCAAGTGAGGAGATAAGAGTGTGGAGGACACAGAGAGGGAGAAAAGGATATCAAAACATACAAGGGAGAATGCATGGTGTTTCGGTAGCATGACTGCAATAATATAGTGGTTAACACGTTAAGGGTCTTGCTGTGCTGATTGCTCAAAAGCCAGCAGATGAAATTTAGCTTTCTTAACTCAGTCAATGGTACACAACAAAAACTGTTATTGATGAATGTGTAGTATTCTCCCAGATAAACAGAGTAACGTTACAGTTCAACGTTTAAGTGTGTGTGTGTGTGTGTGTTAACATTCATGTTCTTTAGTTAAGGTCAGTGTTTGTATTGGAATGATTCTTTCTTTCTCTTTCAGAAAAGGTAACAATACTGCATCATTTCATGTGCACCAACACAAAGCCACAGAAGTGAGTAATAGCTACTTTTCTGTTGCTGTTTAATGTAAGACAATACAGCAGCCTGTTTTTGTTTGTTTTTTACATCTAAACTGAGGAAATAGTGTATTTTCAGATAACAGTGTGAAGCTCATCTAATAAGAGTGTTGTTTCTTTTGTTAATTTTTTATAAGTAGCCTACAGCATGATACATTCCTCACTATGACAGTGTTTTATTTTTTTCATCCAGCCTCTGTCACTGGAGACAGCTATATCCAGTGTGAGGCTGAGAGAGCTTCAGAGACCATGAGGAACAGCCTTGGTGTTGATGATACCGTAATGCTGGTGTTGAGTTAGCATTAACTGTATAATACTCTATATGGGGTAGCGTGGGTAATAACAGCACGGGGACAACTTCTCTGGAGGAAAACATGTGAATACTTTAATGTCTGTTTAGAAAAGTAGGACAACTGACTATTCATTGACACATATCACTCCGCCCAATGTAAACAAACACTACAAAGCAGCTTATGTATATAGTTTCTCATTCCAACAAATGTAAATAATGTCTTTATCAAATAATGAGCCATTAGCTAAATCATGAAATATTCAACTAATAGCCAAAACAAAACAACCTTCAGACCAACACTAAAACAAAATAAATCTCATCTTACATTCCTCCCCCTCTTTGAATGAAATGTCCTCATTTCACAACAAATCTCATCTTACAGTATCTACATCCATTGGTTCGGCTAAGGTGATCTGAGGTGGAAGAACCTTCCCCTCTTCTTCATCCAGTCTCTACAAGCCAGAGCAGTTCCGGGTGTTCTCCTCGTCCACTGTGGTGGGAATGAGTTTTTGTCTCAAGTGTCAACCTCATCACAGCAAAATAGGAGGAACTGCACCATCTCCACCTGCAGCATCCAGACATGAAAATCATCTTCTCTTGCACCATCCAGAGATGTGGATGGAAGGCTGCTGACAATCTGGGGAAGACTGACAAGGTTTTTGAACAGTGTTATGGTTACATATGTTATTTTTTTTAGGTGGCAGCCTTGTACATCAACCTCACATAAGGCTTGACACTCCTGGGCTATTTGTCAATGATGCAGTTTATTTCACCATGAGGGGAATTAATATTTTTTAAACAGTTTAACTGTGTCCATTAAAGCCCAACTTTAGCAACAGTGAAAATGTTCATGTCCAACAGTTTGTTCCCTGTTGGAGTTTTAAAGAATTTTTAATTTTAGCTCAGAACATAGCCCACAGTGTCAATCCTTAAGTGATGAGTGTTATTTTTGTTTATTTTATCTAACTGTCTTACTATATAATGATGAAAACTCTGTCTGTGGGTGTGTCTGTTCCACATTTTTCTCCTCACTGACTTGGTCAATCCATGTGAAATTTGGCACAGCGGTAGAGAGTGATGGGAGGATGCAAATGAAGCAATATTACATCAATTGGCCAAAGGGGGGTGCTATAGCAACCAATTGAAATGGCAAAGTTTGAATGGGCCTTAAGAACCCATAACTACCGGTTATATAGATTTTAAGTGTTTTTGAAAAACACTTAAAATCGATCTCTTCCTAGAAAGTTTGATCCATCTGCATGAAACTCTGTGAACATAATCTAGGGACCAATATCTAAAGTTCCCTCTTGGCAAAAGTTGGAAAACTTACTAAAACTGAGCTTCTATAAGGCAATGAATATTGTGGAGGGCGTGACTCATCACATAAAGGTGTAGAACATCTCAAGGGTTTCACCGATCACCATGCAACTTTGTAGGCATATGACCACACATAATCTGAGGGGACCCCTCCATTATTGACCCCATCAAACAAAATGGGGGCGCTAGAGAGCTAATTTCTTGGATTGGCATAGGTAGAAGGTGACATAGGTAGGAGGTGGGTATGGACTGGTATATATATTTCCCATTCCTTTTTGTCTTATTCTCTTACCACCCCATGGTCTTTGACACTCACATGTCTTACTCAGAGGGGATGTTGTTACTGGGACACATTTACATTCAAACAATGTCAGGTTGACTTATTGTCTCTTTCATAGTGACCAAAGTAAACCAAGAATCTGCTCACATGAAAAGTCTTCAGAACAGCTTCTTTCCCCAAACTGTGAGCCTGCTACATATAAACTATCTCACACACACAAGGACTTATAATGAATAATGGCTCCTGTGTATTTTGCACCTTACCTCCATTACGTAGGGATTGCTGCAATAGCTTTTTCACTGACTCAACTTTAATTGTAAGGTCAGCTTTTATTACTTCTCCCATACCGGGATTTGGACTTCACACACTGCTGCACCAAGTGCTGTAAGTTATACATTAAGTATTATTTTGATATTGTGGTTTCTCATGTCAACCATTTCTACTGTAATTTATACTTGTTACTACATTTACAATATGTTACCCTAGAACTTCAATTACCTTTTTTCATTGTTGAAACTTTTCTTTTAACAGTTAAGTTCACCTTTTCCTTGATCCACAGCTGTACTGTCACTATGCTGTCACATTATTTGATTAATTCCTTTTATCACATTGTTTTATGTATCTCCCAGGGGTTGTTGATGGATGATAACAATGTTATTATCAAAGCAGTTTTCAATTTTAAATAAAAGTATTAATGATGATCATGCTCAGTTTGTTGATGGTTTTTATGGCGCATTTCTGGTTTAAATTTAAACAATAGCCAACATGTGTAGTGTTGTAATAATGCAGAAGCACATTGATGGCTTTGCTAGAATTTGTAATTAAGTACAGGGCTCTTTCTATATTAGCTTTAATCAACAACATAAATGATAGAACAAATGTTGCCATGCTTGAACATTTGGCAATGAAGGCTAAAACAGCTATTACAGTTTGTGCTTTCTGGTGTATTTTTTTCTGTCATTTTTCTGACACTGGAAAACACAAATTCAAATGTATATATATATATATATATATATATATATATATATATTTATATATATATATATATATATATATATATATATATATATATATATATATATATATATATATAGGCTGGAGCCTATCCCAGCTGACATCAGGCGAGAGGCAGGGTACACCCTAGACAGGTTGCCAGACTATCGCAGGGCTGACACATAGAGACAAACAACCATTCACGCTCATATTCACACCTACGGACAATTTAGAGTCAACAATTAACCTAGTCCCCAATCTGCATGTCTTTGGACTGTGGGAGGAAGCCGGAGTGCCCAGAGAGAACCCACGCTGACACGGGGAGAACATGCAAACTCTGCACAGAAGGGCTCCCACTCCCGTGATCGAACTGGCAACCCTCTTGCTGTGAGGCGAGAGTGCTAACCACCAGACCACCGTGCCGCCCGTGTGTGTATATATATACATATACACATATGTGTGTGTGTGTATAAATATATATATATATATATATATATATATGTATATATATATATATATATATATATATATATATATATATATCTATATATATTTTTTTTTCTTCTCTACTGTTCGGTTGTTTTTGTCTGCGCATGGTTCTTGTGGAGTGTTTCTATAATGTTTCCTTGACTTTAAATCTATTGCTGTGCAGAGAGGACTACACACTCTGTTTTTGAACTACATCTCCCATCTGAGCTTGAGTGGCAACACAGGTGTGGCTGATTGCCTTGATGAATCACATACGACTCTTCATTGTACTCATGTGCTGATTGTCACCCTGATGAAGGTCCTCTGACCGAAAGCTTGGTTAATTAAAGATACTTGCATCGATCCAAGTGTGCAGATCCTATTTCACACATTCAAAATAAAAATGAAATCTCTATACAGTCTGGTATTATGACACTGACTCACAAACTCCAGACTCCACCTTGTGGCAGGACACAGCACTCCAACTGTCACACGTCCGTAACACGATGCGCTGTTGCTTCAAGAGCTGACACTTTTGACCCCTGCGATCACATGATGTGTCTACGCACGCACGTCTGATTAGCATAGCAAGCTAGTTAGCATAGCGATGCTACGTGTCACACGTCCGTAACACGACGTGTTGTTGCTTCAAGAGCTGACACTTTTGACCCCTGCGATCACATGATGTGTCTACGCACGCACGTCTGATTAGCATAGCAAGCTAGTTAGCATAGCGATGCTATGTGTCACACGTCCGTAACACGACGCGTTGTTGCTTCAAGAGCTGACACTTTTGACTCCTGTGTTTACCTGACGTGTTTACGCACGCACGTCTGATTAACATAGCAAGCTAGTTAGCATAGCGATGCTACTGCTCCTGGGTCGATCCGAAAAATAGTTTCCCTGCACCATGTTGGAGGAATTTCTAATCACCGTCCAATATTTATTCATATTGCAGGCTAATGAACTGGAGTTGAGTGGACCGGTTGCCATGGCGACAAGTAATCAAAGACAGTGCATTCAACTGTGGATTTGACAGAGACTCTGGACTGATCATACACAGCTGGACTTGATTGCAGGGCACAAACTGAGAAAGGAGATCCAAGCGAGGGACAGTTTGGCTCTGGGAAGTGGAGCTGCTGTAAACTGCCCGACGAAGCCACCTTTATTGCATTCACGGCCGGGAGGGGGGGCGAAGACAGCCAGTGAAGGTGGAGAAGTTCCGGGGGTAGGGTGGAGGTTAGTTAAGGATCAGGGAATTAAGAGTGTCCTCACGCTTTCCAGCTTTGTGTGTGCGGGCGTCTGTCATGCTGTCAGCCGCTCAGTGTTCTAGCCAGGGGCGAAAATCCCATTTCATAGTTTGGGGGGGGGGGGGGGGGGGGCTAATAAACAGTAAAACAGTAACAGTAAAATTTTTGAGAATATTTCTGGGGGGGGGGGACAAGGAAAAAAGTTGTACCCTGTCTTTTATACAGCATCTTTTACTGCAATTTGACGCTTTAATCTTCTCTCTGTCTCCCTGTGCGCAGTAGTGTGAATATTTATGCTATTAAGTAAATGGAGAAAACATGTCTCTCATTGTTTGGTAGCAACAAAACAATAAGGCTTCATTCATCAAAGACAGAAACTCAATCTCTCACCTTCTCTCCCTCTTTTTTCTCTGGCTCAGGTGCGTGGAATGGATCCTTCATCTCTGGCTGGCTGCAGGAGCAAACCGTTTTTTTTTTTGTTTGTTTGTTTGTTTGTTTTTTAACTGGCACAGTGAGATCATCAGATCATAACTTTAAAAATTTTTGTTGGGAGGGGCGGGGGAAGCACGCACCCTTATCAATGATTAAGAGTTTGGTTTGAGGTTATTTATAATAACATGCAGTTATAAGAGAACTAGAATGTTTTGTTAAGAAAATGAAACTTTGATAACCAAATCAAGCCATTTAAGGAACAATATAACCCTGTGTGCAGGGACGAACGGACCGCATGATGGGGTCAAACGGATCATGTGCAAAATTAACCACAAAACAAGCAAATACTTCATCTTAATGACATATATAACACTCATTATGCTTCAGCTGAATCCTCTAAGCAAATGACCATGTTGAATTGAAATTAGTTTATCACGTTAAATGTCCGAAATCGTATGAAATTGCTTTGTGCAGAATCACACAGCCTGATATGCCCTGCAAACACAGTGGGACTATTTTATGAAAGCACAGAGCAAAGAAATGTGCGCGTAAAGAGACTTGACAAGTTTCTCCTTTAAATGTGTATGCTGCTAGAGAAATTATACATAAGAAATGAAGACAGTGACATATTTTCAATAAAAAACAATGAGTTGAACGTTCATTTCAAGCTTTTGTAGTACATCGAATTTCAGAATTGTGCAAGTGACGGAGAGCAGGTGGCAGTGTTTGATGCAGGAAACTCAATATGAAGTTGAAAATCAGTTTCAGAGTGGGGGTGGTTCGGAATGGAGGGCTGTCCCCTGTTAGGACATTGTGCACGCATAGCCCTTCACCACCTGGATCCTAAAATAAACACCTGTTTTATTACATAATCATGCTTCCGTTCCATTCAAATAACAAGAATTAAGGTTTAATACTCTTAATTATAACAGCCAACTTATTGAAAAATGTCAGGTTTAAATTGGGCTTGGGCCCATAATTACAGTTAATTGGACGGGCAGGGCCGGGCCGGTCCCGGACATAACGTGCACGCGCTCGGGCCAGGTCAGGCTGAATTTTTTGGGCCCGATCTAAGCTCTAAGCCACAGCTGTTACTGCTGCCAAGTGCTAATGGCTGCTAGCCCCACCCGTTGGAAAGAGTGTGGGATATAGCTACCACTACTAGGAATGGGAGGGAGGGACTAAATCTTTTAAGATTTAAGGATGTCTGAAAAGCTGTTTCCATAAACAGTCAAATTTGCAAAAGGGCAAAATGCGAAAAAAAAATGTTTATGAAAACACAACTATTGATTAAAAACATGCAGATGGAGGTTTGCAGCATTTAGGATCCAAATCAATAATAGGCTATATATTCCCAATTAGGCTGTTGTAGCCTATATATTATCTTAGTTAAATATTTTTAAACCACAGCCAGACATCGAGGATGGTCAGTAGCTCTGATTTGTGAGGATAAAATAAAAATTTAAAAAAATCATGCGTGTGTATATGCAGGCGTACGTCTGCAGTGACTTCATTCATTCATTCATTCATTCCAGTCTTGCAAAGCACACACACACATGCCTGCTTGCACGTGTAAACTATGGAGACAGACAGTTTGCCAAAGTAATTTGACGCATTCAGGTGTTAATGATGTGTACATGCACTATGTGTGTGTGAGATTCACACGCACACACAGGTGTCATGTATGTGTGGCGTTTGTAATGCGCTGTGCATGCGTACTTTTAAGATGTGTGAGCGCGTCATGTGAGTGAAGCGAACAACGCCTGCACGTCATGTAGCGGGCGTGTGTGTAACACTCATATCTCCATAGTAACCCTATGTAAAATGTAGGCGTGCACTCATGAGGTTTGATTAGATCTGATGTGTCCTAAGTAGGCGCAAGTGACGCGTTGTAATGTGGTAAACGTTTGACCCCTTATATGCACACATGTACACGCACACACACACACACACACACACACACAGGACTGCAGACATTTTACAAACAAAATCTGACAATCTGCTGTACTGATCACATTTTTAACACAACACACAAATATCACCCATTGTGTTTATCAGGGTGTCCTCTCTCTCATAATATTATATAAAAGCAAGACAAGTTATGTTTTTAACTGGAAATCCTCAACATGGAAGTTGGGCCTTGGCTCAATCTCTATGAAGTTAATCTCATAGAGATTTAGTTGAAGCACTTTTCTCAAACTGCAGGCCTTTCATCAAAACAATAAACTAGATCATTTTAATTTGTATACCCTGAGAGTGAGGACAATCTGTGGAATAAGCAGAGTGAAATTTGTGTCTGTTGTGTCAAAAATGTGAGCCTGATCGCAGGTTTGAAAATGGTTTGGTTTGGCATGATGTGCTGTCCTCCAGAGATTTCTGGTCTCACTTAACATCGAGCTCAATGCATCAGCTGGTGGAGTTTCTCTCACTTTCATGCTCAATAATACAAACGTGTAACTCTGATTGCTTCCAAAGTAAATGTTTTGAAGAGGACAAGTTTGACTCCATTTTCACTGAAAATTATGTATGTTGAGTAAAATTGTGGGCGTGGCAGTGAGTTAAAGAGAAATGTTTCAGAAGCAAGCTCTCTGCGTAACTGTTGAGTACCCCACTCTAGCTCTGAAACATTCTGCCCACAGAATTATAAAAAAACCCGAAAAGGGCATTTTTACCATACTCAATACAAGAATGAATGAGGAGATAGGCTTTGAAAATGCATGAAAAAGTCTGAAGAGTCCTTCAATCTGCTTGAATGGGGAAAAATGCCCCCAAAACACTTAATATTTCAGAAAGTATGTATGTTATGAATGAGAAAAATACAAGCAGTTAATTCCTAATGAAGCTGAATATTTTGAAGTTTTAATGAAGTTTGTATGTTGAAAACATACAAACTTAATATAATAATAATAATTATAGAATAATTAAAAGAATTCCAAAGCTGTTTTCTGAATGCTTTCAGCATTCACGCCCAATGAAGTGTATAAGTTTGGTAAGCAGCGGGCAAGCTGTCAAAGTTTCAGTCTACAGCTGATCACAATCACAGTTTCTGGACTGTAATAATCTTAAAATGCCTGTTTTTGTAATGATGTTAATAAAAATGATAAAGTCTGGGTTAACCCTTATGCCTTTTTAGTTACTTTTGCCTTGTTAACTACAAGATTTGTAGTTTGATCTTTAAAATGGAATAAATTTATGAAAAATCAATATTTTTCCAAACTTTTTTCCCCAGTTTCTTCGTTGAGGGGTTTTTTGATTGATTTATATCATGATTTAATGAATCACATTAATAATTAATCCTTCAGATGCCAGTTTTGATCATATACTACTAACTACATTTTTGAAAAATACACTACAAGTCAATGTTCAAAAAAAAAAAAAAATTTGACTTTGTTTATTATCAGTATCACCAGCTTACCCATCATGATACGTGATACGTGAGAAGATTGATTTTGGTGTATTATTACTTTTTGTATAACGTCAGTTTGTCCAAAAAGTTACCTTCGCCTTGTTAACTACAAGATTTGTAGTTTGACCTGTAAACTGGAATAAATTTATGATAGATGAATATTTTTCCAAACAAAGTTTGATGGAGTGTCAAGTGGACAATATGGAGATATTTGCATCTTGAAAGCCGGACTACAAATGTGGATAGACAGGGAGAAACACACGCAAGTCTAAGACGTGGTAAGATACGATATTCCTCACTATATGAAGTGACTGATAACAAGATGGATTGTAAAGAAATTCGGCAGGTTTTTATTTTGTAGACAATCAATCTGGATTTATAGCGTGATGGGATGACAGCACGATGTGTGTGGTATCACTGGAAAGCTCTAGTCCTATGCTTTCATGGGATATGCGTGGTATTTCTGTGAGAGCCTGCATTCCCGAGTAATCCATCCATCCAACTTTATAATTTTTTTCGCTGTGAAAACATTGGACTACTGACAAGTGCTTGGTCTTGGTCATGGTCGCGGAGAAAATCCATAGACAAGAACAGGTGTGAATTTGGACGCACTATGCGTCGTTCGGGCCTATAGGGTTAATGAATCACATTAATAATTACTCCTTCAGATGCCATTTTGATCCTATACCACTATTTACTTTTTTGAAAAATACACTAAAAGTATTTATACTCAAAACAATTTTTTGACTTTGTTTATTATCAGTATCACCGGCTTACCCATCATGATAATATCTGAGAAGATTGCTTTTGGTGCATTATTACTTTTTGTATAATGTGAAATTGAACAAAAAAGTTAACTTCGCCTTGTTAACTACAAGATTTGTACCATAGACTTCCATTATAACCACATTTTTTGACCTCCCATGTAAAACAAAGTGAAAAAAAGATTTTCCCTGTAATTTTTCCATTTCTCTGCAGCAAACTTCATGAAATTTTGTAACTACACATCAAAACCATTTTAGTTGTCAAAAAGTTGTTTTCTGAACTGGTCTGCAGCCATGCAAATTTCCTATATGCCCACCAGAGGTCAGTATTTGGTTGGGCAGTGTGGGGTGATGCGAAAATGGGTCAAATTTTGTGACTGACTTTTTTTTTTTTTTTTTTTTTACAAAACTTCAAGTAGTTTGCTGCAGAGAAATGGAAAAATTACAGGGAAAATCTTTTTTTCACTTTGTTTTACATGGGAGGTCAAAAAATGTGGTTATAATGGAAGTCTATGGTACAATCTTGCAGTTAATAATGTGAACGGAACAAAAAAGCCTCCATAGTCAAAATACAGTGGATATGGATGAAACTCAAAAATATCAAAATTCATTCAAAAACACACTTCCTGACCCAATTTTTATGGCAAGGTCACAATCACAGCCAAAGTGATTTTGAATAATGCACTTCAAAATACAAGCCATTCCCTGAACAAGGCATAAGGGTTGCCGTATAGCCTCAATAACCAACTGCAGCTTCACCAGAAACACAGCATGTAGCTAGAATAATGTTCTATCTGGAACCATCCTGAATTGTGACATTAATATTTTAAAGTTACACATATACACCTTATTGTAACGGCACACAGTTCCCAAACTTTTTACCCTCCCAAGTCTAACATTATTGTTACCTCAACAATACAATGCCTACTTTTTTAAAAAGTATTATTTCCATAAATACTAAATCTTTTGTATTATGTTTGGACTTTGGGGCATGCAGCTTTGCTGGCTCGTTAGTTAGATAACAAGCTCAGCTAACAAGCATAAAAAACAACTAAGCTATCAGCATATCAGACGCCTGTGTGTTAGCCACCGATTTATTGCAGTTATGCTACCCAAACACCACACACTTTAACACTGACTTACACACGGTAATATTAACCTCAGCTAACGCAACAATAACGTTACATGGTTAAGTTTACTTTTCTTATATGTAATATTTGCCATATGTCGACCTATATGCAATTAGCTACCATCGCTAACATTACTTTTACTTACCTCTAAAGTTTACCTTGAATTATGGACTAACTTTGTTAGCAGCGATTAGCCAGGTGCAGTATTCAGTCAGGTTGCCAGTGCAGGTGGTTAGAGAGAGAGTTGGCAAAGATTGTTTTGTACTTGTAGAATTGATTTTTTTGTATTTGTACAAGAGATTGTTTTGTACTTGTAGATTTTTTTTTTTTGTCTTTGTAGAATATATATTTTTTGTACTTATAAGGGGGTGATCACAGAAATTAGACGCTAGAGACACAGACGCTTCAAAGACACTTGAAACGACGCTGGAAGCGCTTATTCAATGCGTGCTAGCTACTGGCGTCTGACGCTCAAAAAAGTTGAAAATATTTTAACTTTTCAGCGTCTAAAAAGAAGCGTCAACAAAAACGCGCGTTTAAAAAGATGACGTAAAAACGCCCCTCTAAAAAGATGCCGTAAAAACGCCCGTCTCAAAAGACACTTGAATGCCAGTCAGACGCACCGTATCATAGGAAAACAATGGTTTTACTGGCGTCACATTTCTGGCGTTTCATCTCGGTGTGATCGCTCCCTAAGATGTGTTTATATCTGAAGCAGGTTGTATTAGAAATATGTTGTGTATTTGTTTGATAGGTATGTTTTGTATTTGCAAAACAAAATGCATTAGTTGTCCATCCATCCACCTGACCATCCATCCATCTATCCATTGGAGATGTCACGATACCAAAATTTCAATAGTTGGTGCTGATACCAGTAAAATTACACCTCGTACATCTCGATACCAAAGTCGATACCACGATAAAAAAAAAAAAAATCCTAAGATCCCATGTACTTAAACAAGAAACACTTCATTAAAATATTTGCATATAAAATAACATTTCTATCAACAGATTAATATTACTTATATACAGGGTGAAAGTAGCTTTAAATTCTTGCTGGTGCTATTACCAAAACCTTCAGTGCTTCATATTGTTCACCTCTCCTCACTTCATACATTTTTAAAAAGCAAAGTCAAAAACCAAACAAACAAATAAAAACATTTCAATATTTTACTGTACCTGTATGGAGTAGAAAGAAATTAGAAACACTTCACAACATGTATAGTAAAATATTTGTTTTAATGTTTAGAGTGCTGGCATGTATGAAACCTTAATGAACACTTAAAACCATGCATGTCATTTTTTCTTTTTCTCTTTACCTATTTTTCATTGTAAAAAAATATTGATCAACATCTGCAATAAACTCAATAAACTGTTTGAATATTTACTATTTAAATCATACTTACAGCGTTTGAGCCAACCACAAGAATGTGTGGAATTTTGTTGGTTTCATTTATTGTTTGTCTTATCCCGTTGCAAAGGGCATTTTTTTTATGTCCGTGGTCTAGTTGTGGAAAAATCAAACGTCTCAGTACAATAAATCAAACGCACCTCAACCGCTGTGGACGTAGATGTGCATGCACAGTCATGTACTGCTGAGAGTGAAATCCCTGATCGTTAGCTCACATACAGCTTGTTCAAGCTGTTCTCTGTGTTGTTGAAATCAAACAAAACAACATGGAACATATCTACTCATTATGCTACTGATTTTAATTGGGATATTTTTTGATGAACTGAATGACATTTAACAGAGTATTGCATGTCTTGACGGCTGGGCTCATAGGAGCGGACCAGCGGACTCTGTCCCAGGGGAGGGGTTGGGGGAGAGAGGGAGATGTTGGGACAAGGCTCCATCCAGCATGGACCAAAACACAGCACGGACGGTTCAGAAGCAATTCAGAACGAGTTAAAAGCAATTAATAAACAAACAAAGTGGTGTTTAAAACTGCATATATTGCTATCAGATCTATTTTTTGGCCTAAAGTGCAGCCGTGACTGGTTCTGAATGTGGGCTTTAGCAGGCAGCTGCTCTCTCCTTTTCCTGTTACTGCCACTGAATCTTTTAGTAGTAAGCAGTACTGGACAGTACCAGCTTACTTTCAAGCGCTTGCTTCTTGCCATCCTTTCGCGTGTAGGTATGTCATGTGTAGTTCTACTACCTCATCATCCCCTCTTGAATGTAGGCATGGACTGTGACGCTACATGGCGTATACTGCCCCCATCAGTTCCGGAAGAGTCATAGCACCAATTCTTATGCTGGTATCGGCTCTTCCCGTTTTTCTTAAAAATGAGTATTGCCGTTTTTTTTTCATCATGGAATCGAAAGGTATTGCGAGTATCGGTTCTCATGACATCACTACTATCCATCCATTCATCCATCCACTCATCATTCTGTCTGTCCATCCATCCACCCATCCACCCATCCATCCATCCATCATTTGATTGTCCCTCCATTCGTCCATCTTTCCATCCATCATCCACCCATTCATTCTTCATCCAGCCATCCATCAATCCATCCATCATTCTGTCTGTCTGTCAATCTATCCATCCATCCATCCATCATCTATGTTTGGAATTTCCTCAAAGTATAAGTTACTAGTTGCTATATCTCAGTATTTATCATTATCATATCTGTCTGTAGTTGTAACTCTCGTCAAACATCTCAGGAATAAAATCTGTCATCTTTAGTAAGCTTTTGTGTAGGGACATGATTTATGTCCGTAATCATTTTTGGTTTGCTTCATGTTGTTTTTTCTTGCTGTCGTTATGCAGACTGTAAACCCCAGGAGGGCTGAGTGACTACTGTGTTTTCAGCTGCTATAACAAGGAGCCCTAATCAGACCAAAAAAACACAGCAATGTAATGATGTCTTCAGTAACTATACAGAGTCTCTTTATGCACTCACATTTCACTGCTGCAGTGATTTTGCCAAATGTGTTTATTAGCTGCCATCAACCAGGATGAGGTGTCCCACTCACAGTGCAGACAGACTGTGTACCAACGTACACACACTTTGTGTGTGTTACAGTTTAAACTTTGATCATTTGTCTTCAGAATTTCCAACCTTGGCTGAATCACCAAAATTCTGCCAGGCCTTCTCTTTGACACACCTGTGTGTTCATGAAATATATTTAACTTTAATATCCTTATAAGTACCATGCAGAGTTGGGTAAGGGTTACTTTAAAAGTAATCAACGTACTTTACTGCATTACTTTTTTTTAAAGTAACCAGTTACTTTACTGCATTACTCCCTGAGTAAAGTAACTCAAGTACTTTTAAAGTACTTCCAACGTTACTCACTGAGAAAACTAACTCAAGCACATTTAAAGTACTTTTGAGTATTCTACATTTCCTATTGGGCAATGGACCACAGGGCGCTAAGCCTACATTTTTTGTCTCCAAAATTAAAGTTACGGACCACTTGCCCTTCACTGAGATCCAATTCTCCCATCTCAGCCGTCACTTTGACCAGTAGAAACATAGAACGACCTGCTGTCATAGACAACTGTGTGACAACAACACCCCAGTGTTTTTAATATTTCCTCTAGGGATGTTACCACACAGAGTAAAAGGGGGAAATGATGGTGTGAAACAGCAGAGGCACTTTGTCAGCCCGCTGAGTTAACGTTACTGTCATTAGCATCAAGCTAGCAAACAATGTTACATCCTCACGGTCGGATATAAAGTAATAACATTAACAAATAGCGGCGGGGCTTTTACTCACCACAACTGCAGAGGCTTCCAGCTTCATTTGAAGCAGACTACATTATAGAAGGTCCATTATTTATTAATCCCTCTGTGTTTTTATATTCTTACTTTTTATCCGCTCCGTTGTCTTTATAAAGTTAACACATCAGCCGTCATTTCAAACTCAACACTTCCTGAATTTGTTTCAGATTAAAAGCCCCTTATAACCTCAGCTGAGAGAATCCCTCCATTTTCTAAATACGTTTTTATTGTGAAACATTTGTAGGAACTTGGTTGTGGAGGATACAGTAGCTTGATTGTTTGCGTACGGCACTTCAAATGGAGCTCCTGCTGTCTGCTGGCGCTTTTACGTTACTACAACAACATTTCAGTTGGCACATGAACAGACACAGTGACTGAAATAACAGTAAAAGTAATAAAAATAGGACAAGAATAACCCGATGACATCACACATGTCGTGAAAGACTACCGGGGTTAATTGGTGAGTACCACTGTGTAGTGTGTCATGTCTGTCGGCCAAGTCACGGCACGATTTTATGACTCCACAATCGTGTAATGTGACACAGTGACTTTCAGAATGGGCAGAAAAGTCGTGTAGTGTGTACCAGGCGTAATGCAAGTCCTGAGTCTGACCTGTCTGTCAGCGAGTCCTCCTCCACCTTTTTTTAGACTCCACTGTAGACAATAGCATTCGGACTGATAGGTTTAACGTTATCTCCATTATTAGAACCAAAAGACAGTCGTTGCTGTTTCAGAGCTGAAGGACCAGCGTTCTAAAAGTAACGGAAGTAACTGATGGCTTGTTTGAAAATGTACTCAAGTATTTGATTACTCAAACAGCAAACTAACGTGTTAGGTTACTTGTTACTGCAAAAAGTAATCAAAGTTACTTTGTAACACGTTATACCCAACTCTGGTTCCATGGTACATGGTATGGCAAAGAAAATGCTTGATATTCCCAACAAGTTCTGATATGATATTAATGGTACACATAGGTCCTGTGTACACACACAATTCTCTGCTTTATCATGTGACAAACTGCTCTCATTCATAAGTCATCAAATACCACTGTTTGTTCTGTGATTTTGGCATCAGACACCACCGAAATATGGGCATCCTTTTGCAGCGTTACGATGGACTGCCAGGTGGCATCAGTGTATACAGTCGCCAGGTGGTGTCAGTAATAAACGCTGCCACATAACGAGGTAATATAAGGAGCTGGATAGTCTCTATAAGGCGGGTGAGAGGGGTGGTGGATGGGTCTAACAAACCCTGGATTTTGAACTTTGAACCAAGATGTGTTTTTCTGAATCTTACCACCTGCTTTTGTTGCAAATGAAACAAACATAAATATGTTTTGCCAGTGTTGTAAGTTTAGTTTGAAAAAGGTGTATGCATTTAGCCAGCAGAAACTGTACAGTTTCTGTAAAAACAGAAGTGTATTTTGAAAAGACACAATGCACTTAAATTGTCACGGCATCTCACAACATCAACAATGTGAGGATGTTTAGTTTTTTCTTATTTTGTGCCCAGTCTATGTCAGCTCTCTATCTGCATCTGTGAAATGACTTGTGCACATTTACAGTTGTCATTAATCCATTTGACAAGTGACAAACTTAAGTTAGGATTCAATGCTTTTATTGTTTTTATCTATGACAATAAATGTAATATATTTTGGGCACTGGATAGATAGTCATAAAACAGTCAATTTAAATGTGTCCCCTTTGACTATAATAATGGGCTATTTGAACTCTTCTCTGACATTTTATTTATTCATTGATTATGACAATAATGGAGCAGTTAACCTAAAATGCACTGAAGAATTTTGAAAACAAAGTTGCAAATCACACACAGCAAAATAGTTAAAGCATTAAGGATTTCACCAGCAGTATATCATTATGTTTACCAGCAAATTGCATGAAAAAAACAGAACCTTAAATGAATCTGTCCTAAAGACAAGAACTATAAGTGTGGCCAAAAGCTGGTCTACTGAGCAGAGGCTTATGCTTTGATGCCACAGAACTCTATTGGCCAATTATTGCCCTGCCCACCTCTTTTCAGTATCACGGTGATGGCCACTGTGGACAAAGCTCTCTTAAACGACCTTAAATGCAAAATCAATACATAGTGACAGAAAGTAACTAAATAAAATAATTCACAGACCACAAGCTAAATGGTAAATAGACTTGTGTTTTTGTATAGCGACTTTATAGTCTATCAACCAGTCAAAACAATTATTCATACACTGGTGGGCAGGGTACCATACAAGGCTCCTCCTGCGCATCTACAGCCTCTTTCTCCTCCTGAGATTTTAGCAATCTTATTAGTTTAGTGCAGCTACACTGTGACATGGATCTAATTAACATCAAGTATGACATCAGGTTTGATGTATGCAGACTGTATAATGACAGCACCTACTAAATTGCAGGCTACGACGTATGATGCAATAAGGATACTGCCCAGATTATTGCTTCCCCAACTGTGAAGCACAGCATAGAGGGTCACATTATTAAATAGTTTTGTGGGCACTATATACTGTGGTGTGTCTGTGTGTGTGTTTGCTAGCTGCTAGGTTGCTCACCTGGCAGCTGTAACTCTGCCACTATTTCCTTCCATGCTTCTTCCTTCTTTACGTGCTCATGCTAAGAGCCGGAGGACACATCATACAGGCAAGGCCTCTGCTGCCACAACCACAAGGTTTTCCTCTGTGCTGGAATCCCACACATTTCTTTTAGCATGTTTTGCCTTAATTGTGAGCTGCTGTCTGTCTGTTTGTTTGGGTTTAGCGCCCATGCGTCATTTCATGCTGCATCCCATTGGATGGTTAGTAGATGTAGATCGTAACAGCAGTCACACAGTGAGATGGTCATCCCAAATTTCTGACACTGTCAGAATTTTATCCCACACTCTCTTTAATCACAAGACTGTGACAAGTGCCGTCCCTGAAACACTCTCACTGTGCGAGGTAAGACCACTGTTTAAGAGCCACAACCAAAGATATCATCACGTTTCTTTCACATTGGTCATCTTTCATCTGGAACAGCCCAAACTTGCACAGTGTATCCCAGGCTTAAAACATGCACTCATACACAGACAGCACAGCCACTGGAGTCTAAATTTGCTATAAATCTGGTTCTGCAAGGAGAAGCAGATTTACAGCAGAGCAACAGTAGAATGGCAGCATTGAGGCCTCCATAATGGCTCCATGTGTCAGAGATAAACTTGTAAATTGTGACAGGAGAAGGTTTTGCATGTAGGAACATCAACACAACAATCTTGCAAACATATCTGGAGGATTTATTTTTGTCGACAATGTTACAAAAATGAAGGGAAACAAACAAGAACACAAACAGAGCCCGGTGGATTTTCTGCCTGCCTACATTTGAATCCCTTGATTAGCCAAAAAGATGAAAGAGAAGAGACCAATAATGTTGTAATGTAAGTTTGAAGTGGTGATAGTGGGACTAACCCTGCACACAAATCTAAGCTCCTATAATGAAAATAAAGGTTATCATTAAGCTGCCTTAATCAACACAAAACCTTTGTTCATCAAAGACAAATGGGTAAAGATATATATGATCTAATTATAAGATTCTGTCCATAAAATAACCAGATTTTTTTTTTCATTCCACATATCCTCATACAGTTTATATGATATCCTACGAAAATGAGCACACAACAGTTTGTATGATATTCTGCAAATTAGCACCCCATGAGCAATGTTACGTCCTTAACATAAATATAAGGAGTGTAAGTGTACCATTATGTTATAGTATGAGCATGAGGGATAGACAGAGAAATGCCATGATGTCTCTGAGATGAGTCTGGATATAGTAATCAAATGTTCAAAAACGCAGGTCAATACACATACATATAATTTTAAAATTAAAAAATTTGATATTAATTATGTATGAATATAAATCAATATCATCTAATCTAATGGTATGTAAACTTTGGCAGTATTGCACAGCTTTGTTACCAACTGACTTGACTACTTTGAATTGAACTGAGAAAGAGAGAACTTAAGGTGACATGCAGCTACTGTGTGATGTGTCATGCACACATGTTGATTTCGTCTATTGTTGTGATGAGAGAAGAGATATTGTGTGAAGTGACACAACCTGATTCTAAACAGAACCATAAAGCCAACTGCAGTCCTAAAATGCAAACCTACAGAGATTTTTTTTTTCAGACTGTTGTATTACTAAAACCTTAGCTGGCATTTTTCTATCACATCACATGACCTTATTAGCTGTGCATTCAAATATCTAATAACTAACGTATCCTCATACAACTGTTTGTATGATATCCTATGGAAATGCACACACAACTTTTCGTATGATATACTATGAATTAGCATCCCCAACGAATGATGCTACGTCCTTAAAGTAGTTATGGAGGTTAGGTGTTGGCAAGTGGAGTTATTGTGGTAAGGTTTAGGAAAAGAAACATTGTGAGGACGAACCTTAAAATCTCTCCTGAAGTCCTGGATAAAGTCTTGTATTTTGTGACTCTGCCACATTATGGGGACCTCCTGGTTTGCTCCTGCATTGGTCATGTGACCGTAGCTTTCCAAAATATGTGGGTTATACATGAATTGCTGGCTAAGCATTACATGTAATATATGAGTCCTGGTAGATTATTTTCTCTAGGAAGACATAAGAATAGTGCATGAGAACAGCCTGACTCATTATGGACTTGTATGTCCTCCCACGTCCCACAGTTTTCAAAAAGTTAACTCAGTTCCTAAATTGTTGTTTCTGAGTGATGTGTCTTTTCAGAGAGCAGACATCAGCTGCAGATAACACATTACCCAGAGAACAGAAAGACTTTTCAATCAATCAATCAATCAATTTTATTTATAAAGCCCAATATCACAAATCACAATTTGCCTCACAGGGCTTTACAGCATACGACATCCCTCTGTCCTTAAGACCCTCACAGCGGATAAGGAAAAACTCCCCAAAAAAACCCCTTTGACGGGGAAAAAAAACGATAGAAACCTCAGGAAGAGCAACTGAGGAGGGATCCCTCTTCCAGGACGGACAGACGTGCAATAGATGTCGTACAGAACTTTTCATTTAAGACCTTATTATAGAATTAATGCTAATAAGTTATAGCTGATCTACTGCTGCCTGTGACAGCGACTGTTGACTAAGAACAAGAAGCCTGGTGCAGGCTGTTTACGTTGCCCTTGTGAGGACAAATTTTTTACGATTTACTTTTCACAGAATATTGTGGGCCCTGATTTTGAATTATTCCTATGGCATTAAAAACCAGCCAGGTTTAGTGTAGATATCAGTAAACACTGAGGAGAAGAAATAGGCACCAGCTGAACTAGCATCCTGCTGGCCATTGTACAGGCAATTTAAAAATACACTGGATGACTTTCGTGCTGCATCAGTTTCCTTTGATTCACCAAAACTTGGCTAAATCCTGGACATCACTATTCAACCAGGAGATTCTTTTTTTATATGTCAATCTGACAGAGCAGAGGACTCTGTGTCAATGGGAATGTGAGGTGTTGTCCTGTTGCTGCTGTGGATCACTGTTGTATGCTGTTCAGAGGTGGCTGCAGAGCAGTGCGGCCCGTGTTTAGGAGGAGCAAGCATGCAGGTGTCTTGTTGAGGTCGGGTTGTGTGGACAGTTAAATCATTCCACAACAGGAAACCATGGATTATCAGAACCATCTGGAAACATGGACAATTATAAAGCGGCAGCCCACATTATAAGAAGACCGAACAAAGGACTAAATTACAGAGCACAAGTTAAAGGAGTTTATGGAATTACATTTCACTGGAGTTGTACCTTGTATAATAACGTGACAAAAAAAAAACAGTTAAGAGTAATTATTGGACCTATGTAGTGTAAGATTTAATCTTTAAATCAGGTAAAGGTGTTATACTGCATAAGTTGATAAGTTGATTAAAAGTAAAAGTCATATAATCATGTTTTATGAATAAGATCCTATAAAACTGTTTGTTATGCATCTATGTGTGATAAAACACCATGTAAAAGTCTATGTATTCATAACACAAGGTTATGTACTCACATATTGAAAGAGCACACACATACCACACCATGTACTGTTTCATAATAACACACACACACACACACACACACACACACACACACACACACTCTCTAACGTTTGTATTACATGACACACACTCAAAAGCTCACATTGCATGAAAGCACAGGGGACTGTATAGAGAAAGTCCCCAGGTTTCATATATTTTTAAAAAATAAAGTGAAACCGGGCTCAAATCTAATGGTGGGAGAATTTGGGGACTTCCAGGCCCAGAGGTCATGTTTGGACAAGGGCCCAAGGGGCCTGCCACCAATAGATTTGGACCAGATGGAAAAGGGCTAAAAAGAAAAAGATCTGCCACCAATAGGTTTGGGCTTCGGTGGGAAGGACTAAAGGAAAAGGGTGGAGATTCTCTCGAATCTTCACCAGCATAAAAAGAAGAGCGCAGAGAGTGAAACTTCAGTCTTGTTCCGGAGCCTGACTCAATGAGTTGTATGTGTTGAAGCTTGTGAACACATTAAACTCGATTGCACCTGATTCTACTTGACTCCAGTGTTTCTCTAAGTGTCAGCCTACTGAATCTAAGATACTAAATCAACTCAGAGGATGATCTGCAGCAAAAGTAGAAGACGAGGTCGGGAGCCATCTGGCCCACTTCCAGGCCCTGATTTTCGCTACTACACCTACTGTGCCAAATGTCATGTCATGACCTGAATTGTGACCCTTTCTTCGGAAGTTGTTTGCGTGTGTGTGTGTGTGTGTGTGTGTGTGTGTGTGTGTGTTCATAAGTTGGTAGTTATTTGTGGAGTTATAGTTGAATCGTCAGAGCAGATATAAAATTACTGACGTTCTTTACTGAGCCCAAGCTCTCTACCTCAGCATCACAGTGCATTGCTAGCAGTCTCACACACACACACACACACACACACACAAGTATGGCAAGTATGTGTGGGAGAACAACAGGAAATGCTCTGAAATCCACACAGTGAACACACTCCATGGTAGCACTCTCATTCACTCTCACACACATATGTAATCACACATCTATTGGCAGACATTGTTTCAACTTACATTTTTGTTACACAGAGGGAAGTGACAGAGGAGAAAAAGGGATTGAAAGTCCCACCTTGTTGCATTTGTGTGTGCATGTGGGGCACATACACATACATGCAAATGAGCTTTAGCACACATTTACATTGACTGGCATAAAGAAAAACAAATTTGTCATCAAGGACTGAGTTGGCGGAGAGCTCTGAAGCTTGACACAGTGAGGGGAGAGGCAGGAAGAGCAATGCAAGGAAGGCAAAAGATAAATAAAAAAAAAAAGATTTAAATTCATTCATTTCCTTTCTGGTCCTCATATGCAGGAGGCTTCATACAAATTGACTTTTTTTCAATCAAGTGTTACTGGCAGAGTGAACTGAGGGGCCACAAATGAAAATGGCTCTTAATTGTACAAGCACTTCTCCTGCTGTGTGAGCTTCCATAAGTGGTGTTGTGGCTTTTTCAGAGACCCATCACCTTTGCTGAACTGCTCCTGATTCCATTAAGTTGTATATGGCTATTAACCCCTTACAGCCATACCACCAGGCTGCAATTCCTAATCAGCAGGCATCAAATGCAATAGAAAAAGGAGGCAAAAGGTGGTGAAAGGAGAAAAAGAGGGTGAAAGACATAAAAGGAAAAGGTGAAGTAGTGGATAGATAGAGGACACTGGAGCAACTAGAGACTTCAAAAGACTCGACAAGACCTTGAATATTTAATCAGATCTACTAATATTATATTATATTATATTTAAGCATTAAAGCATCATTTGCTCTTTGTCTGCTGCTGTTGGTGATCTGGACTGTTTGCATTAAGCGGCACTGTAGCTTACTATCAGGGGCACCGCCAAAAATTTTGGGCCTCAGGACCGCTGTTGTCACCACATCTCTAGGACCTGACTGACCCATTAAAAGCTTTACATAACTCTAACTTTGAAGGCTTGCAACTGTCTTGCTTCTTGTAGTTCAATACTACCAGTACAATATTTACTGCTAGTGAGTTGTACATGCAACAGTCTGCATACAGTATGCAATTCACTATTTGATGCAAGATTAAAAGCTGCTATAAAAAATGTGCTAACAGCCATCTTTTATAGTCTAAATGTAATTTTTATTGTAAAATCCCAAAATGGAAAATTCTCTTAACATTAATGAAAGACCTAAAAAAAATAATATAAATATACATTAACTTTTCAGTCAAAATAAATTAAGATCATCATCATCTCAAAATCATCAACTAACTTAGCTGCACATATATGCCACCAAGAAAATAAAGTTGAAATGAAAAATGGAATTAAAAAGCCTCATGGAGGTGCTACAAGACAGATCAAGTGATCACTAAATCAGTAGGTTCTGAGGTTTGAAATATGGCCATAACAAACTAACAGTACCACCCAGCAAGCAATAGTGGTGATTTAAATGTATTGGCTATATTTAGCTCCGATTTAGTCTAGCTACACGTAACCCAAATCTAGCCGATTTAATTTTGAAATTGATTAAATGGGTAACACTTTACAATAAGGTACACAAAATTCAAGTAGTTACTGAGGAACGAATGAGGAACTAATGAGGAACTAATGAGTAGTTACTGATGAACTAATGAGGAACTAATGAGTAGTTACTGAGGAACTACGGTGCACAAAATTAGAGTAGTTACTGATGAACTAATGAGTAACTAATGAGGAACTAATGAGGAACTAATGAGTAGTTACTGATGAACTAATGAGGAACGAATGAGTAACTAATGAGGAACTAATGAGTAGTTACTGAGGAACTACAGTACACAAAATTAGAGTAGTTACTGATGAACTAATGAGGAACTAATGAGTAACTAATGAGGAACGAATGAGTAACTAATGAGGAACTAATGAGTAGTTACTGAGGAACTATGGTACACAAAATTAGAGTAGTTACTGATGAACTAATGAGGAACTAATGAGTAGTTACTGAGGAACTACGATACACAAAATTAGAGTAGTTACTGAGGAACTAATGAGTAACTAATGAGGAACGAATGAGGAACAAATGAGTAGTTACTGAGGAACTAAGCTACACAAAATTAGAGTAGTTACTAGGGAACTAGTGAGGAACGAATGAGGAACTAATGAGGAATGAAAGAGTAGTTACTGAGGAACTAATGATGAACTAACTATTAGTTAATGGTCAGTTCTTCAGTAACCCCTGATCAAATTTCAGAGGAGTAGCTACTGAGGAACTAATGAGGAACTAACTATTGGTTAATGGTCAGTTCTTCATTAACTCATGATCAAATTTCACAGACTTAATCACGACTTAATAATTAGTGAACTAGTTACTTCATCAGTACAGAATCATTACTCAATAACCTGTCCATTAGTTAACCTTTTTATGTCGCAAAGTAAAGTGACACATAATAAGTAGTCTTTCATTACTTCATCATCATCTTTACAATTAGTTCCTTAACAAATAAAATCACAGACAGCAGGATTTTTGAGAAGAGTTTAATTAATTATTTTCAGACCACATACACGTTAATATGACCATCCATGTTATTCTGTACAAGGTGCTGACACACCAAACCGACATCAAAGAACTAGCGGCAACGAAAGCCAACTGTTGCATCGCCTTCACGCCGCTCACGTCACCCTGTGTCAGTTGCATTTGAACACACCACAAAAACTACACCCAACGCTTGAAACTGTTACTCATTTATTTTGGCACTGCCCCATTATCAAAAGACTCTGGAGTGATATTTGTAATTTTACTGTGAACAATATTAAAAAATAATTTAAGCTGTTTTGGAGGGATGTGCTGTTTGGACTTTTTGACTTTAACAGAAATATGGCAAAACCCACTGAAAGATTTATTATAAATCTCATCTTACTTTTGGCAAGATTTCACATTCACAAATGTAAGTTTACACATAGAAAACATTTTATATTTTTAATATTTTCTTGTAAACTCTTATTCCCCCTGGCATATGTGATATATGACATATATGTGTAATGTTGAAGATCTGCATTCTGTAAACTTCCTGTCTTAAATAAAGTTGTGGGGGAAAAAAAGAGACTACATCCGACGGCCAAGTAGCACGTACGTTCTGCGCCTGCGTGAAAGGAAATAACGCAAAGGGAAACCTGAAGTCCGTTGAATGCATGAGATCAACAAAGTAGCGTGGAGTGACAGAGTGATACATCCTGTCAGCCGAGGGGTTTCCTATCTGTGCAGCCGAGCACCGCAGCACCTCCACGGACTATTACATCCAGACGGTCCCGGTGTTTCCTCCGCAGGCTCCACTTCACTCAACTTCACTCAGCTGCTTGACAAACCCGCTGCTTCTTCCCACGTTAACCTGAATAACAGGTTGGATCCAAACGGAGAGCCGGGGCTAACGTTAGCTGGGAGGCTAGCGGAGGCTAACTGGCTGCTTCCCTCCGGTCATGCTGTGGCTAACGCTCCGCTAGCCGCTCCCAGCTAGCTCTGGTTTCTTATTCAGGTAAAAGTGGGAAGAAGCAGCGGATCTGTCGGGCAGCTGAGTGAAGTGGAGCCTGAAGAGGAAGCACCAGTTAACCCCGGTTTCACTACAGGCAGATTCACTCGCTACAGGGAAGAGGATATAACACCTGAACAGCCAATCAGAGTGATCTCTCTCACCAACAAGCTCCGCTGCCGACTCAACGTGCTCAATCAGCCGAAAATTTGGAATGAATGATGAACTAACTATTAGTTCTTCCGTAAGTCCTGATCAAATTTCAGAGGAGTAGTTACTGAGGAACTAATGAGGAACTAACTGTTACTTAATCATTACCTACCTTTTTTGTGTAACCTAAAGTAAAGTGAGACATCAAAATGATTAGGTCATGAAATCATTACCTACTCATTTTGATGTCTCACTTTACTTTAGGGTACACAAAAAGAGTAACTAATGATTAGGTAATGATTCAGTAATCATTACCTCATCATTTTGATGTCTCACTTTACTTTAGGGTACACAAAAAGAGTAACTAATGATTAGGTAATGATTCAGTAATCATTACCTCATCATTTTGATGTCTCACTTTACTTTAGGGTGCACAAAAAGAGTAACTAATGAGTAGGTAATGATTCAGTAATCATTACCTACTCATTTTAAAGTGAGACATAAAAATGAGTAGGTAATGAGTACTGAATCATTACTTACTCATTTTGATGTCTCACTTTACTTTAGGGTACACAAAAAGAGTAACTAATGATTAGGTAATGATTCAGTAATCATTACCTAATCATTTTGATGTCTCACTTTACTTTAGGGTACACAAAAGAGTAACTAATGAGTAGGTAATAATTAAGTAATAGTTAGTTCCTCATTAGTTCCTCAGTAACTACTACTCTGAACTTTGATTAGGAGTTAATGAAGAACTTGCCATTAACTAATAGTTAGTTCCTCATTCATTCCAAATTTGTTTCAATTTTGTGCACTTCAAACACCTGTACTGTGAACAACGGTGTGATCAGTATACAGTACTTCACATGCAGCCCCCATGATAAATTCTTTAAGCTTAGCCTACCTAAAATGTGACACACTATCATATTTATTTCTAAGGCATCATCGTACAGAATAACATGGATGGTCATATTAATGTGTATGTGGTCTGAAAATAATGAATAAAACTCTTCAAGAATCCTGCTGTCTGTGTCTGTGATTTTATTTGTTAAGGAACTAATTGTAAAGATGATGATGAAGTAATGAAAGACTACTCATTATGTATCACTTTACTTTAGGACATAAAAAAGGTTAACTAATGGACAGGTTATTGAGTAATGATTCTGTACTGATGAAGTAACTAGTTTACTAATTATTAAGTCGTGATGAACTCCTCTATGAAATTTGATCATGAGTTAATTAAGAACTGACCATTAACTAATAGTTAGTTCCTCATTAGTTCCTCATTAGTTCCTCAGTAACTACTCTAATTTTGTGTAGCTTAGTTCCTCAGTAACTACTCATTAGTTCCTCAGTAACTACTCATTAGTTCCTCATTAGTTCCTCAGTAACTACTCATTAGTTCCTCATTAGTTCCTCATTCGTTCCTCATTAGTTCCTCAGTAACTACTCTAATTTTGTGTACCTTATTGTAAAGTGTTACCATTACATGTAATTTTTGCCATTGCAGATGGCGTGCGGTATGATATTCAATCACGTATGGAGAGTCAACAGTAATTAAAATATGTTTATCTCCATTTTTTGGACATGGTCTCTACATAGCCGTATAATTGATGACGTCTACACTTTGGCTATGGTTAGATGTCTACCAAATTTTCACTGACAGCCCAAATTCACCCGTGATTTAGCCTAGACGTCAGGTCTTCATGTAGACGGCTATTAGACGTTTTTTAAACCAAAAAATGCTTGTTGGGCAGTGACATCAAATTAAAAGGTAGGCTAACATGGTATGAATAAGAACAAAAGACCCCTGGAAACCCTGATTTTTTCTCTCAAATAACAGCTCAACAAATGTTGTGTCTTGATTGTACTTGTTTGGTAGTCCAGCCATTAGGCTACAATGACATACATCTTGCTCTCAGTTTGTTTTTGTAGGCTGGCTATCTATCTATAGATGTCATTTAACAGCCATAATTCAATCTAAATGAAAGCATCTAACTGGATTAATTTAATATTGCTTGTAACTTTACAGGCTGAGTTAGGCTACTTAATTTTTCCAACTGTCCAACCAGTACAGACAGCTGTAGGCTGTTTTGTGGAAAAATAATTTGTTTGAATTTCTGTCATTAAAAAATATTTCGTTTTCTTTTATGTAATGGTTAAAAAGGGCAAGTGTCAGTGTTCCGTCCAAAAACCAGAATGAGAGTGCGAACCTTAAGTTGACACGTGTTTCTTCTCCGTCAACAATAACTCACACTGAATCCTCTTCTTAGGGAAAACAAAAATGTGTGTTTACTGATCCACGTTGTCTTTACAGTATAAACTTGCTCAAAAATACAAAATCCACCAAAATATCTACATTCCACAACATGGTCGGAAAAATGTGTGGCTCCATGAGCAACTGCCTAACTTTTATCCTCGGTCCATGCATGGCAAAGCTGCCGGTGTCTTCTTAAAGAGAAAGTAACATATTTCTCCTAGTGACATTACTACTAACTCACATGCATAAATGTAAATAGTTAACACTACTAAGTATTATAATTGCACAGCATGGACCGCGGAACGCATCTGAACAAGGGGGGGCCATAATTTCAAATCACGCGGAGGGGGTGGGGGGGCATATGCATTGAAACAGACAATATTACTGACGTGGCGGAGCACTTTTTTTATTCCGACGCCGCACAGTCACATCTACAGTACACGCATGAACACGAACACATGCTTGGTCAGATTAACCCCTCTGATCCCACTCTAACATTCACACACAACAGGCCAAGCCTATTTACACATAAAGGCACAGATGAGGCCACAGTGGAAGCTGGAGTAATTTGATCATTTTGTTTTTTCTGTTTACTTGAAGAAAATCAGATATCGACTTCTGTCTCTTCATTTTCCCAGATGCAGCCGGCGCAGGTGCCCGCCTTTAGCTCGCGACGCTCATGCATGATGTATTGATAAACAATGCACTTGATAGGCACACTAATATCAAATCAATATGCAGCAGTCAGTGGGAGTTTTTTTTTATCGGCAGCAGTTGGTGAGAGTGAGTGAAGGTGTGTGGTGACTTGGCTCGTAAAAACACAGATAGGCCACAACTTAGGCTTTTATTCATATAAAATAGTTTGTCAGAGTAGAGCCCTGCGTGGGACTGTTTTCTTCATCACGCTCCTGCCCGCTCCGCTGAATTTCTGACCATTACCGCCCGCAACCGCAACATGTGTGTTACACTCCTGCCCGCTCCCGCAATGTGTATGTCCACTCCCGCCCGCTCCCGCAAAACTCTGAGAATTTATGCCCGCATAATAATAGAGATGCATTGATTTTGTGTCTTCTCCCATCCCGCAGGAGAAAACACGTCATTTTATAGGCTATTAATAAAGAGATTCATGGGGTTGTTTGTTTCGTTCCCCTGGCCTGCATGTCTTTTGACACACTGGTCAAGAATAGCGCTCCTATTTTGTTGTTTTCATTTAGTTTTAAATGAAATAAAGGCTGTTTCATATTCTATTCTCCTCCTCTGTATTTATTTAGGCTATTTTTCTACCTTTATATAATCACGCAGTGATTGAGGTTAAGGCAAGCCCAGCGCCAGGATGAAGTTACTGAGGGAGCGGTTAAAAATTACGAGGGGGCAAATCTTTATTATGCAACATAGGTTCACACAGTGAGTTATAAAGAGCGCGCAGACGTGCGTAATAGTCGCTCGTAATGAGAGCTCGTCGCCGGTGAAACACAATAAACTGCACGTCTTCTTTCATGTTTGTCTCATGACAGATGGAGCTGACAGACAGACAGGTGGAGCAAGCGGCAAATTGGTATGAAACCTGGTTCAGGGCATATTCGTCTATTTATGAATAAATATGGAGTGGAAACGCTCATGCATGTGCACCAAGTTCCTGTGTTGACATCCCGTCGCTAGGCTACATCTTCTTCTTCTTATTATTTTTCTTCTTCTTCTACTGTTTAATGGCAGTTGGCAAACAGCGAATTGGCCCATTACCGCCACCAACTGGTGGAGTGTGGATCAAAATGACTATTACTATTTGCGTTGGGTCCCGCCGGGTCCCAATGCAGCCCTTTATGTCAGAGTACAAAAGTTACCCGGGCCATGGCCCCCCTGACCCCCCCGGTTGCGCGGTCTGTGTTCCACAGATTAACATGCATTGTACGAAATAAACAAATAACATGTAAATATGTAAATATTGTAAATATGTGAATACTGTGTGACTGTTAAATATGAGTTTGGCTCCTACAGTCAGGATTTGTACACCTTAGGACCTAAAAAGCAGAACGCCGACAAGAGGTTATTAAAAAGTTCCAGAGGGTGTTATTGTCAAAAATGAACAGTGATCTTGGTAGTCCACGATGAAGGCGGCAGAGAGGCAAACGGGCAGGCTGGCTGAGACCCGTAGTTGGATGAAACCTGAGACACAGGCAAAAACAGGAGTCAGCAGGAGTGAAAAAAATAAATAAATAAATTTGACCATATGAATGTACCAAGCTGGTAAAGTGAACAATCTAGCGAAGACTGGTCTGAAGAACTAGGGATTTATACTGTAGGGCTTGATGAGTTGATGAGCCTCAGGTGAGTAGGTGATCACAGCTGTGCAGATAATCAGGCAGCCAGGTAGAGGGAGGAGCCACGCCCAGACAAAGACACACACACACACACACACACACACACACACACAGAAGACAAACGGGGACTGACAGGAAACACAAGGGAGGGGGAAACAGCTGAAAACAACAGGAATGAGAGGGAGGCACAGCAGGACCATGACAGCAAGAGAGAGAGAGAGAGAGAAGTTCCCACAGACTCCCTGCAATGATGCTAACTGGCATGTCATTCAACAATGTTGCTCACCTTCTTCATTGGGAGGGGTAAGGTTATGGGGAAACAGGGCTGCTGCTTCTGACTCATCTGTTGTTGAGTCTGGTAAAAGGGGCAGGGACAACTGATTTAATATGAATATCTTGCTAAACATTTACCTGCACTGATTAAATGTAGGTTAAAAAGGAGTGGAATGTAGGCTAACACTAGTCTGTAGCTAGCTTATTTCACTATGGACATTAAGCTAACAGGTTCATTTCTACCACTCACAGACTATAGGCTACCCACCTTTCTTGGAGAAAAACTGGGTCACATATTGACACCCTTTATTTTGCTTCTCTTCTCTCTCCTTTCTCTCTTTCCTTTTTTGAAAACCTGATTTTCTTTTAGTACTAGGTAGCATGATGATGACTGACAAACCATTTCATGCAGATACAGGAGGGTGGTCAGTCAGTATGGATGTTTACTTTTTGGTCAATGGGGATATTTAACTTTTACTGCCTAAAACAAGAAAAACAAAGAGATCATTAATTTTATTACTATATTTGGAAAAAAAAATAATAATCATGTCAGTCAGGGGCCCTTGGAATTGAACACATGCTAGTTTACATAAAATCATCATATGAAAGCAATTGTGTCAGATCTGTGATTGTTAGCCAGCTGGTAATTCTGTTTTAATTAAGTCATTTAGAAAGCTGCTCCCCGCTGTCTCAAAACACTGAGATACAAGTACAATAATCTCTTCAATGTCACCTATTAATGTGGCATGACTGTTGAGGAGCAACGAGGACAGGAGGAAGACAGACAGAAAAATAGAGAGAAAGTGAGTGTGGAGGTTAAGTAAGATGGAAGAATGGAGAGACACAAAGGGAAGAGAGAGCGGTGAGTTTTTGCTGTCAGAGTTGTTAAGCATTAGCGGCACATGGGAAGATTGATGGACACTTTGGGGAGAAGGTGTGTAAGTTGAAGGTGGTAGAAAGGCATCCGTTAGCACACATGCTCACATCTGAGCAAGAAAATGGGTGTGACATGTGTGGGTGCATTGTATATACATTTGACTGTATCAAAGTCTCAGTCTAACCTTATGATAGAGAGGGTAGGGCTTGACCCCTCTTCTTTCCCACATCAATCACAGCCTCATTCCCTCTGCCAGCCCAAGAGCTTAGCTGCAACATCTGACCCTACCCCTTTATGCAGCACATGGAGGGCCAACTGGAGCACATTTGCCCTCCAGATCCAAAGATCAGGTACAACATTTCCCCGTGAAGCAGCCATCTGAGATTTATTCCATCCACAGCTTGACAATGGCTGAATAGCGTCGGGTGCACTGCCTGTGGGAAACAAAGGTGATGGAGATTATGTTCTGCTGATCTGAACCCCTTCCTGTGAAATCAAAGACTACATTTAAAAAGCATTTTTCTGACAATTACACAACAGTGCTGCTCAGATCAGCAAACATTGTTTGAGCATTATATGAAGCTGTTATTGCATTTTAGCTTTGACTAGGTTGAAATGAGCTTTCAGTACATGCTTTGTATGAACACAACTTGCAAGCACCTCCCTTTCAGCAGTTATCCAATCATAGCTTTGCCATTACAGGCTTTCCAAGCTTTAGATTGTGTGTTTGCTCTAATGTAAGCTGCACATTGTGTGTCTACTTAACTAGCTTACTACCTACAGTAATAACTAATCATTATTTCCAAAGCCAAGGAGCACATCACTTCCTGACAACTTACAGGTTTGTGAAGTTACAGCTCATATAAAACTAGAATTAATGCCCCGCAGTTGTATGGCTTGTGTGTCTCCACGCACCAGTCAAGTCTCTCTCTCTTACAGTCTGTCAAATTTAAAGAAATTTTCACAAAGTATTCTTGAGATATTAAGTATATTTTCTTTCATTAATAAATCTGTTGACTCCATCTATTCACCATCCATCCACACACACACACACACACACAGACAGATATTATATATATATATATCGATATATATATATATATATATATATATATCTATCGATATATATATATATAGATGTAGAAATGTCCAGAGTACAGTGCAGAAGAATAATCCAAAGATCGGCTTTAATGTAATGTGTAAGTTAGACATTAATGTTAAGTGTAGTGTCTACAGGTCAAGACAGTGAGTGTTAGTATTGATGAGGCCCACTGCAGTCTGGAAGAAACACTTCTTGTGGTGTGAGGGCTCTTGCTGGACAGGAGTGTTTCAAAAACTAGAGGGGTTGGGTTTAGGGGTCAGCCACAATCTGTCCTGCCCACTTCAGGGTCCTGGAGGCGTGCAGGTCCTGAAAAGATGACAGATTGCAGCCAGTCCCCTTCTCAACTTCTGCCCTTGTCCTTGGCAGTGGCAGCAGCGTAGCAGATGGTGATGGAGGAAATGAGGATGGACTCAGTAATGGCAGTGTAGACGTGTACCATTATTGTCTTTGGCAGGTTGAACTTCTTCAGCTGCTGCAGGAAGTACATATTCTGCTGAGCTGTCTTGGTGAGGGAGCACAAACTAAAGCTCCCACTTCAGATCCTGGGTGACGTGGGTACCATAAGCCAAAGAGGGTGATGGGGGCAGTTGAGGCTGGGCGCTTTCTGAAATTCAAAATCAATCCCTCACCCGTAGGCAGACTAACTCAATCACTACTTGACAGACTGATGACTGGAGGTAAAACTGTTGGCGTACACTGAAAAAAGTAGAGGGGAGAAAGTTTGCAGCCCTGATGGGAACCAGGGCTGATGGTCCAGGAGTCTGAGACATGCTTCACCAGCTTCACACCTGGCTTCCTGCAAGCATGCTGCCTCTATCTCAGTCTTAAATCAAGAACCCATTATTTCAAAAATTACGAAGAAATGTGATTAGTTAAAGTAAGCACTCATTTTCCGTTAATTTTTTAGGTTGTGCGTGCATGTTTTTGTGCATAGAAGTGATATGATGTCAGTGTTCAACTCCGCAATCGTAACTGTCAGTTAGATACACTAAGTTAATGTTTAATGTTATCTGATCTGCTAATTTATGCTCATTTATGCTAGTCGTGGTTAGCATGCTAATGTTGATTTGGCTCAGTGTAGCCTTATTTTTGGCTGGCTAAAGCTATGCAATGTATGGACATGCTAAAGACCTGTTGATGCAAGTTTATTCCAGGACATTAGACAATTGGTTTTCCTTTTCTTCCTTTATTACAGAACCACACCTATGTCAGACAAGGTTTAACACACCTGGTTATTAATACACAAGCACTGTCTCTAGACAAGATTCATACAGTTCATCATTATTCTGTGTTGTTGGTGTGAAGACTCAATAAAGACTTCTGTGGAAGTAATTTCCTGTTTGTGTTCTGACCGGACACTCTGTACAGGTTGCCACTGGAAACTATCAAAAAAAAAGTAATCAGAAAGTATCAGCATCACATCACCCGCACAATTCTTTTCAGCATATGTGGTGTCGGTCAACGCAAAGGTTGACAGTCATAGCAGCAGTTTCGATTACTCTCCCCTGCTGTTTCTCCATTGCTGCCCCCAAAGGAACTTCCTTCCTTCCTTCCTTTCACAACCTCCTGTCTCTCTGTCTGTAATCTGTCACCTGCAGCATGAAACTTCTCCTTCACTCATGTTACTTTACACTTTTCAAGTCCTCTCTTCCTCCCCGCGTTTTTTTCTCTCTGGTCCTTTTTCCAATTCTCACCTCTCAACTCTTTTCGTCTTGGCTTTATCGCAGCCTTACCTTCACACCTGACAGAGTTTTGATAATTTTCTATTCCCTTTTTCTCTTTGCTACTTATTTTCTTTGTTGTTTTTTCCACTCTTTTTCTTACTTGTAATGTCCTTGATTTCATGCCCTGCAACCGATGCTTGGAGAAAAGTGATATGCGCAAATGAGGTGCAGTACAACAATAGCACCAGGATGCATCCAGCAAAGGGAACCCTCTCCGAGTTCCATTACAGTACCTTGGGCTGTGTGGGTGTGTGTGCATGTGCATGTGTACACACACATCTTCTTATGAACAATGTGTGTGTTTGTGGGTCTCTGCATGTGGGTAAGCATGTCTGCTTGGAAATATAACTGCCCTTGAGATAGAAGTCAACCTTTGAAGCTGCAAACTGCCTCCATAAGCACCTCTAAAGTGACTAAAAACTGTTCAATAAACAATTTCCACAGTACTGACTGAGGAGAAACCTAGATAAAACATTTTTGTGCTTTTTATTATTATTATTTATTATCATTCGGGCCCGAGCAATGACAAAGTCATCTGTGTAGGACCCTATTGAAATCGCGCTGTTTGTTATTATTTATTATTATTACAAACATTTAATCCCCAATTTGGCCCCTTTCCCAAATTCAAAAACTCACAAAAGTTGGCACACGCGTTTGGTCTGGCAAAAAAATTGAGATTTTGGCAGTGTTGTATGTGGACCGGGCCAAATGGCGACATAGCGCCCCCTAGAAAATTTTGTGCCTCAAGCCCCACCTGTGAGTTTCATCTACACGCATGAAAATTGGTGGGCTCATAGAACATGCCAAGAAGCACAAAAAATCCTGCTGAACCCATGACGTAAACCCAGCAGGAAGTTGGCCATTTTGATCTGAATTTTTGACATTTTTGAACAAACTCCTCCAAGGGATTTTGTCCGATGGACTTCAAATTTGGTACAGATCATCTAGAGGCCATGCTGATCAAAATTTATTAAAAGATTGTCAGTAGGTCAAAGGGCGTGGCTGCAAGGGCGTGACAGATTTTGGCGACTTTTTGTTTTCTCGCCATCGAACTTGGAACGGTTCTCATGCCCACATACTTGGTGCCAGCAGCTTCAAACTTGCTGGACATGATGATGGCTGCGCCCTGAACACCCAGATATGTTAATATCCCACCTTACTCATAGCGCCCCCAGATGATAACAGGAAGTGACCATTTTTTTTCTTTAACAAGTACTGATGTTCAACAACATCATATACTCATGAAAATTGATACACAGGTCAAGAATGGCGAGCTCTTACATCTGATAGGGGTGTCGCCCATGGGGGGGGGACAAAATGCCTCTATAGTGCCCCCTTGAAATTTTCAAAAACCCCTCCCATTAGGGTTTTTTTTTTTTTTTTTTGGAGTAGGAAAGATGAAAATTTGTACATATTTGTAAGTTGCCCAGACACACAAAAAACTCTCTGCCACCAATGGTCTACTCCAAACAGGAAGTCACCCATTTTGATTTAAACTTTTCCTTTTGGCGGCGATTTTGTGATTTCCACACCTTGTATTTTAACAAACTCCTCTTACAGATTTTGTCCAATCAACTTCATGCTGATCAAAAGTTATTAAAAGCTTTTCTGTATGTCAAGTATGAAAAATGGTCCGCTGCTGTGGTCTATATTTGATGTACACAAACATAACTTATCATTAGTGTCTACGTGTGCTGCAGAGGGTTTAATTTTGATGTCTCGCCATGAAACAGGAAGTTGCTATAACTTTGGCATAAATGGTCCCATCTCCATCAAACTACAGATGATTCATGTTAGTCCTGTCCTGAAAACATTTATATAACCATATTTCCTAATACTCATAGTGCCACCTAGTGGTGACAGGAAGTAAGTCTCATCAAACACTTATCTTTTGATTTATCTGAAAGTTACATGCTGTGGTGTATATTTGATGTATAAAAACATGATGTATATATTAGTGCGCTCTCCAACTCCTTCTAGTGGAAAGAGGAAGTGATACAAAATGTGAAATACGTCATTCCAGCATTGTATCAGGGATATGCCAAGTCACTTTGACAGAAATGAACTGATGTGTCAGAAGGTGTCCTGCCAGCCCCCCCGAGTTGCGTGAAGGTGCAAGGGCCCATTCATCGCTGCTTGCAGCTTTAATTATTTTATTCTTTCTCCTGCCGTCTCCTAAAACCCAAATTTGACCCACTAAACATGCTCAAAAACTCACCAAAATAGGCACGCATGTCAGGACTGGCAAAAAAAAAAAAAAAAAAAAAAGATAAAATGAAAAAAAAATAACCCCAAAAGTGCCAAAGTGGGCTCTCCAGCGCCACCCAGGCACACTAAAAGGGCCGCTGCGGCCCGTAGGAATGTCGTAGAAAGTAGCTTGTTCATCTCATCAAGAACTACTAATCACCCCTGACCTAAACCCAACAGGAAGTGAGCTATTTGGCCTTTCAAAGTAAGATTTTGCCTCAAAATGCTGTTTTTTCAAAAATTTTCTTCTCCTAGACCGTTTATCGTATCGGCTTCAAACACGCACACATGCCAGGCCATCCTCTTCATAACTTTGTAATTACTTAAACAGTTTGGATTTTATGGCTTCTTCAAGGTGACGTGTCACAAAACCTTCTGACGATCTTCGCGCCACCTAGACACACTTAAGTGGCCACTGCGGCCCGTAGGAATGTCGTAGAAAGATCAAACCAAAACTGGCTTGTTCGTCTCAACAAGACCTACAAATCACACACTGACACCCCTCACCTAAATCCAACGGGAAGTGAGCTAGTGCCTGAAAATAACATGAACAGATGTTTCAGCTGTGAGCTAGACATCTTAAACTTGCGACCAAGATCGCATTTTTGACTCCACAAACATGAAACCTGTAAGCCTGCGTTCGGGACGAGTGTATCTCTCTGCTGGTATTCAGATTGACGATTGGACCCACGGTTTGGGAATAACAGGGAGGAGTTCAAGACATTTCAAAGCCATCTTCATCTGCCCGCTCTCACACAGTTTGTCTCTCCCTCTCAGTGATGGACTCAGGATGTTTGAAGGGCAGGGGCGAAAAGTAAAAAAGGGCACCTACTGCATAACATGGGGCCCCATTGGTGCGCAAAAAAACAAAATTTGACCCCCTAAACATGCTCAAAAACTCACCAAAATTGACACGCATGTCAGGACTGGCAAAAAATTTGATAGAATTAAAAGATTAACCCCAAAAGTGCCAAAATGGGCTCTCTAGCGCCACCTGGACACACTAAAGTGGCCACTGCGGCCCATGGGAATGTCGTAGAAACCAAAATTGGCTTGTTCGTCTCATCGAGACCTACAAATCACGCACTGACACCCCTGACCTAAATCCAACAGGAAGTGAGCTAGTGCCTCTGAAAGTAACATGAGCAAATGTGGAGAAATTGTCAGCTGTGAGCTAGAGTGGAGAGGGGTCTAAAATTGTCTTAAACTTTTGTTTTTAACTGTCTACGTGAGCTGGAGGCCGAAACGGTGTGAGTCCGAGTTCCCCCCCCCAAAGCGCTGCTTGCAGCTTTAATTATATATTTATAATTATTGACTGCTTCAGAGTTTGTAAATCCATTGCTATCCATTGTTTCCGATATGGACCTCCGGTATGTATACAACTTCCGGTATGGACTTCCAGTATGTATACAAGAAGAAGATCAACTTCCATTTAACTGCCGGTATGGACTTCGGGTATTGACTGGATATATGGCTGCGCCCTTGTCCGCCATCTTGCCTGCAGTTGGGTACTCTTGCTTCTTGAGGTTTCTACCATTTTTTCCCTGTTAAAGGTTTTTCTTGGGGGAGTTTTTCCTTATCTGCTGTGAGGGTCCACAGGACAGAGGGATGTTGTAAGCTGCAAAGCCCTCTGAGGCAAATTGGGATTTGCGATATTGGGCTTTATAAATAAAATTGAATTGAATTGAAGTAGAACACAGCAATTATATAGAATAATGAAAAATAAATCTTGTGCATTGGGAGTGTTTCAGTTAGTTCCACATAATATATATAAACATTCAAAGCACCCAGCATTTATCATGGAGTTGTTTAATGAAATGAAAATGTTTATTACTGGATTATTGTGTCTTTGTACTAAAAGAGACTTAGAAATGTTCTGCTGCCAAAATCATTTGACTTACAACAATCAACATATCACTCATAGGAACTGTTGTTCTTGCTGAGGGTAAAACAATTACTTTATATTTATGGTAATTATTTTTTTCTGAATTCTAATATTTTGAATGTACTGACAATTGTATTTTAACATTTCTATGTCCTCTTGGTATGTACAGGTTTCTACCACACTCTCACATTAACTTTTTTTTATATGTTATATTTCCTTTTGCTTTATATTTATATATGTGAAACAAATAAAATAAAATAAAAATCATCCTGATGATTGACATATTTGGGTGCTGAATGAGCGTTGGCATGTTGGCTGTGTGTCCATTCACAGACTTACAACAGTGGAGAAATGTTAACACATCATACTCATTATATGCACAACTCAATCTGTAACTGATTGGGAACTTAGTCAGTATCAATACATGAAGCATTACAGCCCTAGCATATTATAATAGAGAATTAGTATATTTTTCTATTATCTCAAGACAATTAAACTTTTTTAACATCAGTTTTTAAGCAACTACATCCTAGAGACCTGAGCGTACTTCAGACAAAGTGTTATCAGAACATCTGAAACCTGACAGAAAAATTTTGCAACTTTTTCACAATCTGACAAGCATTTGATCTTCAAGCAGCCACTAGCCAGGTATGTTGTGATATCAGCAGAGAGCGAGCTCTGTTTTTTCAAGTCTTCTATTTTTGACACTTTTTGGGAAAGATTGCAACAAATGCCGTCAGAAGGGAACTGTCTGAATGTGTGCTGCCCTGTATGTATAATTCATCATGTCTATATGATGGCGCAGTTGTCTCCCCACCTCAGATATAAACACATTTTCTTTTCAAGGTTTGAACAACACATCTTATAACCTAGTTGGTTTGAAGCCTTAAGGCACTTTGACAGGAACATGTGAAATTTAGTTGTGTATCTATTGACGCTTCCAGGACTGAGGTTTAATGATATTTTATTGATGAAGCAGAAGCAGGAAAATCACCTTGTCTCTGCTGAGACAAACTGGTTAGCGATGCAGAGACTCAGAAATAGTGTTCCTCTCAGCTTTATGTAAAACATTTTGTAAACCATTGTTTCTTTATTGCCTTTTAGGGAAGCCCTTTTGGTTGTAACTCGATTTCTGTGTCAGAAAGGAGAGGAACAGCCTCACAATATTCAGATGATATAAATATCTATGAAATCTGACACAGGAGTGAACTCTGGTTCAAGCCACTATAAGCACAGAGCCCTGTTCTCTTATCTTGTTGCTTTGGTTGTTGTATCCTACTGCTTCCTGCACTATTAAGAGTCTGAACTTTAGGTGCACTCCAAACAAAGTATCTGTTCCTTTTACTCTGGAGGTTGTATAACTGCTGATACACAGTAATACTTCTTCACCTTCTTTATCTGTCTCTCACTCTCTCTGTGTATCTCTTTCTCCCTTGTGGTTGGAGTTTGACCTGAGGGTTTTCTTTTTGCAGCATGCTGAGGTTCTGATTGGAAGCCAGGATAACTCCAGCCCTCCCACCATCATTTCGTGCTGAAATCAGGCAGATTGACACTGAGGGTCATCCTTGTGTATCTTGTAACTGTGTGTGTGTGTGTGTGTGTGTGTTTGTGTGTAGTTGTGTGAATACCTATGGAACTCTACTTTACAGAAAATGTAGCATGAATACACACGACATGTGTATACGCAAAACCACATACTGGTTATGATACTGGATATCATGTACTTTCAATCTTCGATGTTCAACACATTCCAGCTGTTTTTTTTACTCTTTACCTTTCCCTTATATAGATGAAGCTACAGTTGCACCTGTCAAAATAATTTGCCTGCACTTGAGTCATTTAATTTATGTGATAATAACACACTATACTATATGATAGCAAATAAAAAAAAATCTAGTGAGCAGTTACCTAAAACTGTGTTGTCTCTTCATTTTATTTTACAACCAATTACTTTCCTCTTTTGCTTTGTGTGCTTTTTGGATTTCTGCACGAGAAGCTACAAAAATATCAGCTGTCTTTATGATGACTATTTTCAACCTTTATCAATGCTCATAATGATGACCATACGCTATGTTACATGTGGTGCAAACATGCGTGGTGGCGCCTGAGGAATGAATGAACACATTTTCACTCATGAAAATATCTCATAAAATATCTCACACAAACATGTTAGATTTAGAGAAGTTGTAAATGTTCAAGAATAAAGTCGTAAATCTATGAGAATAAAGTCATGGTATTACAAGAATAAAGTAAATTTACAAGAATAAAGTTGTAAATCTATTAGAATATAGTTGAAATAGTATGAGATTAAACTTGTAATATTTGGATTTTTTTTTTTTTCATAAAATTACAACTTTAATCTCATAATATGACAACTTTATCCTAAATCTAAATCTAAGATTTTTTTTTCCTTTGACATGGCCCTAATCCCCCTTTGTACAAACTAAATAATGTACATGGTTCAAATACCTTAAAGAGTGTTAAGAAATATTTTCTTTATGTTTCTGCATTTAAAAATATTTTTGGATTTTGTTTTTGTAGATATTTTATAGAATCTGAATTTTTGTATGATTTTCTTTTAATGATACAATTTCAATACTTTTATCTATTATGATTTATTGACTTCCATAACCTTTAATCTCAGGTTTTACAGGTTTTAGGGATATGAAGCCTTTTAATATACATCAAGAAATTACATCACAGTAAGCAAAGATGTAGGCACTGGCAGACCATTTCTACTGCAGAGTTCAAAGGGTTAAAATGGACCTATTATGCTTATTTTCAGGGTCATATTGATATTAATATGTAATATTGGGGTCTAGTGGAATAGATTTTTGTGTTTTAATCTTCAAAAAACACTTATACTGCCCATTGCTGCAGCACCAAGTGAAAAACGGCCTAGTGAAAGAAAAGGAGCTCCTCTGTCTGAGGAGGCAAAGAAGAGCAAAAAGGAGAGTGATAAAAGAAGAGGAAAAACAAGAGTAAACATCAGTCAGGCGTTTAAGAGATGGAGGGAGCTCCGTGACCAAAGAGGCTTCAGAACTGATGTCCAGCTAGCTTTCTTTTTAATGGATCAGTAAGTAACACGGCTAAGAGAGGACTGTACTGTACTGGCTGCTAGCATCGCAAATCGCCGCAACCAGGGACCGGGTAGCGAGTGTTGGTCGGCTGACATCCTCGTTGCCATCTACGGCAGCCCTCTAGAGGTATACCAGTGGCTTTACAGCCTACATTTTATTTAATTTAGAGAGTCTAATAGAGTCATATTATTGATTATCTCTGATCCCCACGGTCAATTTGGTCGTTGCAACAGTGCGACGCAACACCACTGATGCTAGGTGGCGCCAAGCTATAAAAAACAAATCCTATCTCTTGCCTCTTTGAGTGCTTCCCTGAATCCACCTTTCTTGTATATAATTCAAGTGTTGCCACAACTATTTCATATCTTTTATCTGATGTTATTATGTTGGTAAAAAAAATAAAATTATTTACAAATTTACTGCATATAGAGTCTGTTTTTACAGCCTTTGCTGAGTGTAAAACTAAACTAAAAGAATACATTTTTGCTCAGATTCCTCTGTAATAACAGAGTCACCAGGGTTACATGTTGAGTCATAAGGGTCTACTAGCTCTGTTTAAGTTTCTCCCTCTTTCTCATCCAACTCAACATGAGGTCTCATACTTGGTTTGAAACCTATGCCCTTTATAGGTGTTGATGTCAGCTAAAAGTCCAAATGAAAGAATGGGATGTGGAAGGGTCAAACAAACTCCAGACTTTAAGGGAGCCCATTGTTTTCCTGTGTAAATTAACCTGTGTAGTTAGCCAAATCATGATTTTTTTTTTCTAAACCTGACCACATGCTTTTATTGCCTAAACTTAAGGAAATAACCCTAAAACCCAAGTGTTTACTTACATTGCAAGCTTATTTTGAAAAATACTATTTACTTGTAATGAGCAAAAACTATACATTTCTTGTGAAAACAGAAGGTTATTTTAAAAAGACACAATGCATGTTACAAGTGTAAAACAACTGTCCATCCCTAAGCATCCAAAGCATTCATGATAGGAGAGTACCTAGCGTGCCATACAAGCCTGAAAAGCTGGAAATCAGAACAGAAGTAGAGAGAATTGTTGCATAGAGATAATACACCATCTCATGTAGTTGAATTGGTGTGAACTGGCAGGTTTTTAGAACATTGCAGAACAGCGCATTGCAAGGAGTTACCTATTTCAATTCATCTCATAGCGAATCTTTGTTCTGAACTGGGCATAAGAGACAATGAAACACCTTTAAGAAAGTCAAGTTTGAGTGAATTTGAAGGCTTATCAGATGCCAAAACACTGCACAGCAGTTTGTAATAATGTGACAGAGGATTTTACAAAAACAGCAGGGCATATGGTAGAAATACACAATTCAAGTTCCAAAAAATTCAAACCTGTGTTGCAGCAGAAGTTTGCTTTTTTGCTGGAGGACCTTGCTACCCTGTATGACCACACAGGGGATGCTGGTCCCATTCAAATTAATGTGGAGGCTACATATGACGCACTGGGTATCCTCCTGCATGTGTTGATGACATTCCGAGTCACCTTGTTAATTTCTGCCTGTTAAATGTGTTGGGATTCACAGGACCACAATGAATTGTCATTTGTTAAAATCTAAACTGGACACGTGAAGGCTTTTCCTCTCTGCATGTTCTTTGTTCTTCAAACAAAGACAGCTATTTGACACTCATCTCTATAGGAGGTCATCTCACACCTCAGTGAGACACAAGTCTCAAAACTTGATTGGACAGGACTTTTACAGTGACATGTGAAGCTGCCAAGCCGCCCACACCTCTTTCCGGCTGGGCCTGGACCAGCCCAGATGCTCAGACCCTTGCTCCATTGCCGCAAACCACTAAAGGGAGGGCAATTGCTCACAGACTCTCTTTTTCTTGGACCCACGCTCAAGGCTAAGGCAAACCTGAACCAGAGAAGTTAGATTTGCAAGCACAAGGTTTGCAACTAGCTTTCTAGCAACAAGGAGAGCCAAGTGAGTTAGCACCCAGCATCTAACTCTGTAAAGACCTCGAGCGACCAGTTTCCTCAGAGTTAAACCTTTGGAACAAAGGACACACCAAAGACTGCATCTGGAACCACAGCTCTTTCCAGCCTTCTTCTGCCGGCTAACAAAGCAGCACACCACCAAGTGACTCTTTCTTCCATCCACTCAAGGATCGGTAACATAACAACTGGGCATAGCTTATCACAGCTTTACAGGCTAGGCAAGACTGTTTAACTTGTTGTATGTGATTTAATGCTATCACTGAGTTATTGTTGTGATTGTTTGCAGTCAAGTTATTGATTAGTTGGCTTCGCCAAAGCTAAGTGTTTAGTTTGCTAATGCCATTCACAGACAGATTCTTGCACACAACTAAATCCCACTAATCCAGACTGTTTGCAACACAAATCACATTGACATAGACTCATTAACAAATAGGCTTTCAACAGAGCTAGTTCTCTGTTGTCAGCCATTTTGTTTTGTAGGCCAAATAGCTCTTTGATCACCACACCCCCCTTTGTCTTTCTCTCTCTCTCTCTCTCTCTCTCTCTCGCACGCACACACACACACACACACACACACACACACACAGCTTGTATATAGTTAGTTAGAATTTGTGTGTTTTGGTTTTGCTTTGCTTATTTTGTAAATAAATATAATTCTTTGGAATCATACCTGCTGTCTGTTTAATGTTGCACAAGAGTGAATGAACAGTCAACCTCTGCTGCGTCAAGACCTCTGAAATCCTTCAGGCTTTACTGTTAATTTTGGTTATTGTCATTAATTTAATTATTAATCAAAACTCCAAATTAATAGTTTAGCGTATTTTATGAGACTGATATCTTTAACTGGCTATCATTAGCCCTTTACGAGAATGGTGCCCTACGAGGTGATTTAATGTTAATTAAGTTACATTATTTTACATAATTATTAATTATTATTAATAATTAATTATTTCCGATAGCCAGTTTACAACTTTAATGGTGTCCCCTTGGTGAGGCCTAATATTGTTGTTCCCAACATAATGGGTGCCTCTGTGTGACACCCTGAAAATGTTGACCCCAACGTAATTGGTGCCGCTGTGAGACCTAAAATTATGTTCCCAACAAATGCATTGTGTCTTTTCAAAACATGCATCCATTTTCACAGAAAATGTATAGTTTCTGCTAGGTAGATGCATAATCTTTTTTTTTTTTTTTTTAATAAAATATTACGATGTTGGTAAAACACCTCATATTTATGTTTATTTCATTGTGCACAAAAGTGCATGGTTAGTTTTAGAAGAAAAAAAAAAAACATTGTTTGGCTCTACATTGAAGCGAACATCAGGCCCGTGGGTGAAAGTCCAGGGTTTATTGGACCCATCTATGTGCCCTCCACCTGCCCTATAGGGACTCCTCAGCTCCTTAAATTATGTCATTATCAGCAGCATGTTATCCAGCAATGTATCATACAGTTGCAACAGGTGCTGCCTGGCTGCGTTATGAACTGACTCTGCTTGTCCACATATACTTCCGCAACAGGTGCCATCTGGCCAATCGGCAGTGTATCATAATGACCTGAAAAGTTCTGTCCAACCACATTACAAACTGATGCCACCTGGCGGCGCATCATACCACTGCAACAGGTGATTTGGCGTCAGTGTCTGATGTCGAAATCACTGACAAAGCAGCAGTATTTTGGAAAGAGAACAGTGTGGTTATTCTTCTTGGATTACACAGGTCCACCATAGCTTTGTCAAAAAGCATGATGATGATGTGTCCTCACACATCATATCTGAAATCTAAACTCTAGCCTGAGGGTTAGGGTTAGATTCAGATCCTGTCTATACATATTCAGGTATTTTTGTGAACAGATATTTTTTTTCAACGTTTGGGCCTCTTGTCCACATGCAAACAGAGTTTTAGGTCATTAAATATGGAATAAAAGGTGTTTCATAAGCCTTGTAAACATGTGGAAAAGTTTCATAACTTTGTGAAAAAGTTTTGTATGCTTGCATTCAAATCCATGAATTTGTAAAAAATATTTGAACAAATGCATTTTATTTTTTAATCTGTACAGAGATCCGTAGCTGTGTATGACACTTTGTGAACAAATGAAAAAGATTTGCACAATTATGACATTATTTTGCAGTGGTGAATCAACTTTTTACAGTTACAAATTTTTTGATCAATAATATGGAAGTTTGGGGGGAATTTAGAGAGAACTTATACAATAGGTATTTTTAACTACTGCGTACCTATTCTATTATAACAAAGTATATGCAACCTACTGATCAATAATATTGAAGTTTGGGGGGAATTTGGAGAGAACTTATACAGTAGATACAAAAAATGTATCAAGTTAAATCCTTGCACATACCAAAAAAGGAAGCAGTCAGAGTTAAAGCTATAGTGCGTAACTTGTACAGGTCCGTAAATGTCCATTTCACCCAAGCCACTACTAGAGGAGATGACACAATGCTGATTAAGCCGATGGGCTCCTCTAACATCTCGCGGTATTTTTCAATATATATTATTTTTAGTTTGCGTGTCGACCGGCGACATTCCCGTGCTGGCGCACAGGAAATGCTTCCTCACAACAAGAAGGGAGGAGGAGGAAGAGCGGAGAGTGTCATAGCAAGAGGTAGAGCACAGGTAGAAAGAGAAAGCAACATGGCAGAGAAGCGGCCGAGACACTATTTAGAAGTGGATCCTACCACAAAGAAAAAGCCTGGACGTTCAGCTGAAGGTCTATTAGCAAAGAAGGAAAGTGACCGACGGAGAAGGCAAACAAGGATTTGTATTGGCGTCGCTTTTCCTCGGTGGAGAGCCCTAGAGGAAGAAATTGGGCTGAGGGCAGACACGGATGTTGCCTTGCTGCTGTTGGATAAGTAAGTGACTTGGTTTATAATTACAGTAGTATGTGTTGCTGTTACATGTACTGGACCTAGTACTTTATTATTTTCTTGGAAATGGTGCTAAGAACGTAATGTTAGCAGCCTGGTGTTCGCCACGTTGTGTAGCATTGTGTACACAGTGTGAAGCGAGTGTTACTCTGTTTACACTGTGTGGGGACTGGCGAGTGTTACTCTGTGTACACGGTGTGTGGCAACTGGCGAGTGTTACTCTGTGTACATGAAGTGCCACCGGCTTATTAGTTGTAATAACGCATTATCCGCTGGGAGGCGACAGAAGTTATGCACTATAGCTTTAAATGCAGGACAAAAACTTGAAAAACCAAGGCAGCTCTGTTTCAGAAAAAAGTTAAAAAGCCTTTATTGTGGTGTGGCTGGTACAAAGTTAAAAACAGGAACCAACGCGTTTCAGCTCCTCAAATGAGCCTTCATCAGGGTTGAGGTCCAAACAGTCTGAACACTGACAATGTGACATCAATTAGTGACTAGAACATGGGGCACACCTGTGTCTTGCAGGTAGGCTGCTTACATCATCAATCAGTGACAGAACACTGACCGTCATGAGAAATTAAATAAAATGTGAAAATATCAAAAACAAAATAATCATAACAACAATGATTGGGTAAAAAAGTAATATTAACACTGAAAATAGAGAAAAAAGGAGAAAAAAAAGGCAACATGCAGAGAGGAAAACCCTTCACGTGTCCAGTTTAGATTTTAACAAATGACAATTTATTGTGGTCCTGTGAATCCCAACACATTTAACAGGCAGAAATTAACAAGGTGACTTGGAATATCCAGAGAGAATCCTACGAGGGAACAGAGCGTTCCAAGAGTGATGTCAACTGTGGACCAAAGGAAGAGACTATTCATTATTTTACAGGGGGAGGATACTCATAGTTTACAAAAAGACCACAAGGAGCATAAAAGAGGAACTTTACAGAAGTCCTATAAAAAACAATGCCATTTATATAATCAACCTCACAATAAATTAAACACTGGGTGGGGTAGAGTACAGAACCATCTGCCATGAACTCAGGAATGGAGAGAAGTCAATGTCTTCATTCAGACCTGGAAAAGTGGTCGCTCTCAGAGTAACTATCCAGAAGGTTTCTCGCTGGAGAAGATGTTTAAGTCTGTCCCCTCCTCTGACAGACTTGTTGATGACCTCAATGGCCATAATTCTCAATTAGTTACAGTTTGTATGTCCAGCAGCTTTGAAGTGATTGGTCATGGGATAGTTAGGATTGTTAGTACGTATAGCATATTCATGTTCAGCCAATCTATCCTTAAGCCTACATTTCGTTCGTCCAATATAAAAGCAGCCACACTCACATTCAAGTCTATCAACCACATAAGTAATATTGTTGGCAAAGCTTTTAAAATGGTAGATTTTTTTCACTGAAGACATCTTTGAATCTGTCAGTTTTGATGATATTCATGCAATGATGGCAGCTGCCACACCTGAAGTTACACACTGGACGTTGTAGCCAGGAGGACCCTGAGGAGGTGGAAGGCAGATGGCTCCAAACCAACTGGTCCCAGAGTGTGGGGGCCCGTCGAAAAGACGTGAAGATCCACGCAGCGCTCCCCCCCTTTTTCTCATTTTATACAGTAGGTATTTTTAATTACAGGGTACTTATTCTATTACAGGGTACAGTATGACAATAAAACTGAAAAATCGGAAGGAAGATGGAGTGATGACTAATTATTGCTAACTGACTAATCTAATTAATCTGATGTGATTTTAGAATCAGAATCAGAAATACTTTATTGATCCCTGAGGGGAAATTATTTATGTTAGAGGTGCTCCTTGCAAGAGAGGAAAGATAGGTGAAAATATAAGAAATTTAAACAATAGTATTTACAAATATTTATAAAATTGTATTTCAAGATGACCTAATTACAAACAAACAGGTAATCTACATTGTTCCTTTATATTTTTAGGGGGTAGCCCATACAACTACAGGGTATATCTGTGCGTTTACTTCGGAAGGTCCAGGTGACAGTATGTTGTCATGGATACTGTTGCCATCTGAAGACCGTCTTAGCTATCGCTCACCTCACCAGCATTACATTACTGGACACTCGTTTATGGCTTCATGACTCCACTTGCCATCAGCAGACAGAATTCACCCACCCTAGATGTGACTCACTTGTGTTTTGGTGTAAACACATTGACAATTTTGAAGTCATTAAAATGTTGAAGGTCTTCTCTCTGGCAAATGTGTTCGTCCGGCATTACGGCTCCTCAAGATGCAAGCTCACCTTTTTCCAGCTCTGTGCTCGCTCTCCTTTCATCCCAGGAAATAAATACAAATGTAGCAAGATAAAACACAACGCATGAATCACAACGCATATATATGGTTAATATACTTCACTGACAGCTTACTGTACAGTTAATTTAGTTTGTTCTCCCATGTCTTCCATACTTTAATAATGTAGGCCTACTCATAAATTATAACGTGGGAACATAATGCCAACAGGAGATAAAATACATACATACATTTAATATGAAAATAAATACTGATGACCAAAAAGTATAAATCACCTCTTCCACCTTCTTCTAAGGAAGAAGGTTCTTCCGCCTTCTTCCTTAGAGGAAGAAGGTGGATGTTTTTCTATTAATTCAGAATTATTACAGCATTGTATAATTTAAATCTGGACTGCAAATATTGTCATTATTTATTCATTAATATCAAATGACAGCAATCACATCACATCCAAGCTAACGCTGTGCGTCCAGCTAAAAGAGCAAAGCATTAACGTTACCATGCAGTTTTTACAACCTGACACTTATGCTCTAATAGAATTTAAAATGTCATTACATTCAATGTAATAGAATATAATGCATGTGGGTTTGTGTCTTACAGACACAGAAACATGTTCAGGTGATTTTATTCACACAGCAACTTTCAGTAAGCTAATCTGCTAACGTTACTGTCCTGTCGTGCACTACAGCACTGAAGTTAGCTTGCGACTTGTTGCATCCAATTCAAGGAAAAGTTTAGGGGAACATAAATAATGATCATTAGCAGCAGATTCTCCATTTTTGCACCACATAAACTTATTAAAGTGTTGGTGTTAAACATCATAGCAAAGGTCTTAACGCTGTTAAACACAGTTTAAGAATTTTGAAACCTTTATTTTGCTTATGAAAAAAGGGCAATTTCACTGATATTTATAAATCAGAAACCACTAACGTTAGACTTGTCAAATCTAAACTAAATTACTAAGGACACTTCAGAGACTCACTAAAACACAATTTCAGATTTGTGAAACCTTTATTCTATTTGTGAAAACCAAACAAAGGGCAATTTCACTGACCAATCTACTTGTAAACCACATTAGACCAAGTCCAGATTAAAAACCACTAATGTTATACTTACACTTGTCAAATCTGGACTAGACTAACAAGGAGACTCCAGAAACTCATTAAAACGCAGTTTAACATTTGTGAAACCTTTATTCTTTTTGGGAAAAATGAAAAAAGGCGATTTCACTGCTTTTTTCCCACCCAGACCACATTCAATCAATCAATCAATCAATCAATTTTATTTATAAAGCCCAATATCACAAATCACAATTTGCCTCACAGGGCTTTACAGCATACGACATCCCTCTGTCCTTAAGACCCTCACAGCGGATAAGGAAAAACTCCCCAAAAAAACCCCTTTAACGGGGGAAAAAAAACGGTAGAAACCTCAGGAAGAGCAACTGAGGAGGGATCCCTCTTCCAGGACGGACAGACGTGCAATAGATGTCGTACAGAACAGATCAACATGATAAATTAACAGTAATCCATATGACACAGAGAGAGAGAGAGAGAGAGAGAGAGAGAGAGAGAGAGAGAGAGAGAGAGAGAGATATGCAGGTAATGACAGTATCTTACAACAACATTAATGGAAGTAATAATATTATAGTTATAGTTCTGGTTACTGCGGTACAATATGTTGAAAGTATGTATTAATACCTGGCAGTATACATGTGTGACAATAATCATATGTGTATAATAACAGAAGAAGTATGACTAATGACTAATGATGGCAGCAGCAGCAGGAGGCATCTGGCGGGACCACGGCAGCAGCACAACCACACACATCACGCTGTCCAGGCACCGCTGTGATATGAGTTAATCTGAGAGACAGTGGAGCACAAAGGCTCCGGAGAAGAAGCCGAGTTAGTGACATCCAGAATGGCCGAGTTAGCTAGATGCAGTAATAGGATACGAGAGAGAGAGAGAGAAGGAGAGAAGGGGCCCGGTGTATTATAGAGGGGTCCTCCGGCAGACTAGGCCTAAGTCAGCCTAACTAAGGGCTGGTACAGGACAAGCCTGAGCCAGCCCTAACTATAAGCTTTATCAAAGAGGAAAGTCTTAAGTCTAGTCTTAAATGTGGAGACGGTGTCTGCCTCCCGGACCGTAACAGGAAGATGATTCCACAGGAGAGGAGCCTGATAGCTAAAGGCTCTGGCTCCTGATCTACTTTTGGAGACTTTAGGGACCACGAGTAACCCTGCGTTCTCAGAGCGCAGTGTTCTGGTGGGATAATATGGCACTATGAGCTCTCTAAGATATGATGGAGCTTGACCATTTAGAGCTTTATAAGTTAACAGTAGGATTTTAAATTCAATTCTGGATTTTACAGGGAGCCAGTGCAGAGAAGCTAAAACAGGAGAGATATGATCGCGTTTATTAGTTCCTGTTAGTACACGTGCTGCTGCATTCTGAATTAGCTGGAGAGTTTTTAAGGACTTACTAGAGCTACCTGATAATAGAGAGTTACAATAATCCAGCCTTGAGGTATTAAACAGCAGCATTAAACAGATTTGAATATGTATTCTAAAGAGATACTGTGTGATCGTATTTCAAAAGGTAAAAATAAGTCTAAGTATAGTGTTATTTGATCTGGACCTGGTCTAATGTGGTTAATGGAGAAATATCAGTGAAATCACCCTTCTTCTGTTTTCATAAGCAAAATAAAGGTTTCACAATTCTGAAACTGTTTTAAGGCTTTTGCTATGATGCGTAACACTCTTTAATAAGTGCAAGTGGTGCAAAACAGCAGAATGAACCATTAATAATGTTTCCCAGAACTTTCACTTAACTGGGAATCAGAAGCTACAAATCAGAAGCTAACTTTAGTGTTGTTACTGCGCTGGCTAAACTTTCCTCCTTTGAACTTGTATACACTTATTATTGCTTTGCTGCTGATTAGCAGCATATCAAACATGTCCTATGCTGCATTTAGGTTTTGTCAGTAAAATAAAATAAAGGGAAAGTCACTCATGCTTCTGGTTTCATGCCTTATTGCTAGATGACGACTGTTGTTGCAAGCTTGTTCCACACAGTTGGAAGTTAACTGCAACTTTTCCATTATTATTGTGCTACATATTTGTAATGGTTTGTTGACAAACGAGAAACTAGACGCTGATTTTAGTTAGCTATACAGTATTTCTTGTATAGCCTTACGTAGACCATTAATATTGTATTTATTAACATCTAGAGTGCCAGAGATGATGGCTTTGCTGCTGTGTGACCAACAGTTTGATGGCTTCTCACCAACTGGGAGACATCATGGCTGTCAGAAATCCAGATATCTCAGACTATAAATTATGGTCAAGGGACTGAAACTATATATAAACTACTTTCTCTATAGGTTCAACATATGGCCAAGGTGCACCAGCTTCTTTCCCCTCATCTCAACCTCAACCCTGTCATCTTCATCAGGAGTGGAAAGGAAGATGAAAAAGAAGGACAAAATGAAGCAATTCAAGAAAAACTAAGAAATAAAGAATTAAATGCTATCAGTTTACTTATTTTGAAATAATAAGTATGTTAAGTAAAGGCTTTAAGTTAAGGATGTAATATTTTGTTTTTTTTATATGATACACAATGTACAATTTACATTTAATATTACAGCACACATACCCTGTATTTACCCTGTAACTAAATGTAACAACGGGGGAACTAGTAGCGCTTTAGAATACAACCCGCATACCCTGTACTTACGAACACATTTGCCAGAGAGAAGACCTTCAACATTTTAATGACTTCAAAACTGTCAATGTGTTTACACCAAAACACAAGTGAATCACATCTAGGGTGGGTGAATTCTGTCTGCTGATGGCAAGCAGAGTCATGAAGCCATAAACAAGCATTCAGTAATGTAATGCTGGTGAGATGAGCGATAGCTGAGACGGTCTTCAGACGGCAACAGTATCCATGACAACATACTGTCACCTGGACCTTTGTTCCGAAGTAAACGCACAGATGTACCCTGTAGTTGTATAGGCTACCCCCTAAAAATATAAAGGAACAATGTAGATTGACTGTTTGTTTGTAATTAGGTTATCTTGAAATAAAATCACATCAGATGTATTACTTGCTGCAGAAGTCTTCCCTCCATCTTCCCTCCGATTTTTCAGTTTTCTTGTTATGTACCCTGTAATAATAGAATAAGTACCCTGTAATTAAAAATACCTACTGTATAAGTTCTCTCCAAATTCCCCCCAAACTTCCATATTATTGATCAGCAGGTCGCACATACCCTGTTATAATAGAATAGGTACCCAGTAGTTAAAAAAATTATAATATAAATTCTCTGTAAATTCAGGAATTGTTAGCCCCTTATTCCATAACTTAACATCTTGTTCCCCTGTACCTACATATATGTATTGGTACGTACCAGTGTAGTACGTACCAATACATATATGTATTGGTACGTACTACACTGGTACACTGTTAGTACAACAGATTACACCGTAACTACCCGATAGTTACGGTGTAAATTGCGGGCTGTAATCTAAAGCGTTACCAAAAATTTCAGTGGTACAAAAAAGTTTCACAGGTACAAAACAGTAAACCCAGAACTGAAGCTGTGTGTGTCAAAACCTAAGTCCTACAGTTAGGGATCAACCTTCAGGTACAAATCAAATCTGCAAGTACAAGTAGTTTCGACTTTAATTTGACACGTTCCTGTGAATAGCCAATCGGGATGCTGAGATTAACATATCATTTGACTATCCAATCAGGAATATAGTTTTACCATCCAATCACAGAGCCAGGAGGGCGGGCCTTCAATGGCTGCCAGCTGTAACCCGACTTGAACATGGACGTAAACTCATGGTAAGTATGCTGCGTCAAGACTCCAACGTTTTCTATCTGTATATGAACAATATGTTCCTAAAGTTAATTAACTATGGAGAGGGAAGGCGAACGATAATAAGCTAAGAGATGAGCTGATGGTACGTGGTTCGATGGTCGCTATAGAGGAGCGACAATGAGGCTGCTGTGGGTGAGCAGTGTAGACAGTGACAGCAGCTGTACACATGTTATTACAATAAACTGAGCAGCCCTCGTATGTACTCGCGTGAGTTTGATCGCGCGATCGCTTGTTTATTCGTCCCATAACAACCAGATTACCTGCACGGTAATCTTGCATTACCTAAACACGGCAAGCCCATGCTGTAGTGCCAAGCGAGAGACTGTGTAAACAGAAACATGTAATGATGTACTACTATGTCTGTGTATTTTGCAGCTTGGCAGAGTACCAGTAAAAGAAAAGATAAAAAAAATATTCACACTGAGTTTTCATTCAAGTGTGAAAAACCTCAAGGTGATGTAATAAACTTTTCCTGGAATGTTTAAATTTTTTTTTTTTAATGATTTATAATAATAATAATATTGTTATTATTACTTTCAGTATACAGAGCCTTTAACAAAAACGTATGAACTAACCAAACCCTGTTTTTTCTCCTCGTCTTTAGGTCCTTACTGACCCAGATGTTGACTGGGAGGGGGCAGCGATGAACCATGATAGTAAGGAGAGTGGTGTTCTGTTTCCTGAATTTGAGTCACACTTCTATAGGAAGAGAAGACAGCCCCATATCACCTTCGGATTCACATGGCCACAATCTGCAATCTGATAATACAAACTGCTTTCTACACTGTACAGTACTGTCGTACCACGCATGGTACCATTACTGCTCAAATGTAAATTCTATAATGTACTATGTACTATGAAGCTGGACTTTGACTTATTTCTTTAAAGAAAAACAGCAGAATACTCCTTTAACCTGAGGCCTTCAACACACACATATCAAACAGTGGAAATGCAAAAATGTATCACTCTGCAAAAGCCTCTCTGTCTTTGAACAATATTCGATTACTTTTAAGAATTCAGAAGTTAATTATTATTCATCTCCCCAGAAATGAGGATGTACGTTGTTCAGTCTTTTTGAAATGTCGATTAAAAAAAAATCTTGCATTGTTAGAAAAAAGAAGACATTCTTCTTTTCATAATCTTTTACTGTTACAGAAAAATGTTATTTCTGATGAGTCATGTTATAAGCACATGAACAATAGTTTTGTAGAGTATATACTACTTTACAGTGCATTGTTTCACACAGGTAGTATGAATATTTATGATTTAAATACAGTTTTTACATAGGATACTGTGCTTGTAAAGGCCAACCTATGTCTCCATACCCATTTCCATGCAGTTAACCCTTGTCAGGCACATCATGATAATTTAATGTACAGTTTACATTTAATTCAATAAATTGAATTTTTTTCACATCTGCTATTTACATTTTACTTTCTGCATTGTATTTGGTTTTTTTTATGTCCCTGTACATGACTTCATAAATGACTAAACCCTGACTAAATGACTATACCCTGTGCATGCATACTTGTATGTTCCATACCCGTGTAGAAAGATACCTGACATGGGGTTCATGTTTATATTTGTCAAAATCCTACAGCTTGCTTTTTTCTTATTTTCACCTCACCTATGTAAAGTTTTTCATTTAGCTCTTCCAATGTTGTCGTGTGACATTGTAATTTCCCTTCAGACACTTGACAGTCTGTAATCAACCTAGGAACTGAATCAACATTCTAGAATATCTTTAAGCACATTTTCACAGACAGCATACCCTAAAATTTACTTCTGCCTTCAACATCCAGCAAGAAATGTTAGTTCCTGTATTCTGACATTTTGTAATGCACTAAAACTAACTCACTCAGTTTTGTTGTCTCTCCAATAAGATACACTGTTAGGACTTTACAACACACTAAACTCTGTACAGTCAGTTATGAACAAAGTAATAAAACCATTATCAGACTGGATGTCTACTTGTTAGGGTGTTTGTCAGTCACAGTAAACGTTTGAATGATTTTACCTGAATGCAATTCTAATGTCTGCAATATGGGGATTTCACAATGAATTTTCCTGTGTTCTGTCCTTTTTTTTTTTTTTTTTTATGACATACACCATGGGTAATTTTAGTTCATGGGCCACATACTGCCCAATTTGATCAGATGTTAGCCAGTCTGGTCAATCTATTTAATATTAACCAATAAATAACACATTCCAATTTTTCCCCTTCTTTTAGTGTAAAGAAGTAAAACTAGCCTACATTCTTAAAGTATTAGCTATTTATAAACCATCCATTAACAATATGTAAAAAAGCCTGACAAGTATACTACCCAGCATAGAAGGCCCGCCCTCCTGGCTCTGTGATTGGATGGTAAAACTATATTCCTGATTGGATAGTCAAATGATATGTCAATCTCAGCATCCCGATTGGCTATTCACAGGAACATGTCAAATTAAAGTCGAAACTACTTGTACTTGCAGATTTGATTTGTACCTGAAGGTTGATCCGTAACTGTGGGACTGCCGAGCAGTCACTGGTGCGTGGAGCGGAGTCCGCGCAGTTGTAAAATCTGAGCTTTGCGCACACAGGGCTTGCGGACATCCGCTTTTAGTCCGAGTGGACCTCCGCGGAGTTCGCTCCGCGTACGTTCCCGCCAAGTATGTTCGGGCCTTAACACTGCAAGAAAAAATAGACCTAGTAGTCACCACATGCAGAAGTGGCAACATACAAATGTTATAGAAAGCGCACATACTTGGTTCTTGAAAAAAAAAAAAAAAAAACTTTCCATGGTATGCTATACATACAAAAGAAGACAATGCACCTGAAGCAATACAGGGATTGCTGCAGTATATTTATATGTCAAATTGTCACATTTAGGCTTTTTTTACACCAGTATTGTTAAAAAAATTGGGCTATATGCTTAATGACAGTATAAGCCACTGTAGTGTAAATGAAATATCCCAGTCCAAATCAATGCACATAATGTTTTAAATAAGGTAAATGCATACATACCGTTTTCTTTTCCACTTCTGTGTAATGAAAGTGTGTCCAAAGGTCGTGTCTTCTTTTTCTCCCAAAGACAATCCCCGGCTGCCCAGCCATCGGTCCCTTTCTTTGTGTCAGACTTAACTTTGTTTCTGAAGTTGTTGTTAGCCCACCGCAGCTGCATTTTCTAAATATTGCTGCGAGTGAGGATTGAGGAAGTGACGTCGCTTGCATCTGCGCAGTGTGACGCACAGCCTAGGAAACAGAAATACTGCAAAATAATAATAATAATAATAATAATAATAATAATAATAATAATAACGCGACTAAACATTATAACGTTATTTCGTCTTATCTCGTTTTGGTCAATGAAAATTTTTAGCAGAGTTTTTATTTAGTAAACCACATTAGTCTCGTTTTTATTCGTCAACAATATTGAATATTATATATTTAATCATAGTTATTGTGACATGACCACCATTTATGTTGCGTCTCGTCTCGTTTTCATCACGTGATAAAGGCTCGTTGACGATGATATTTAGTCATACTTTTTGTTGACGAAAGCAACACTAGCTGGACTGGGACAAAATAATGGCCCTGGCATTTTTGGCCATGGCGGCCCACTGTGATTGGTGAAATGCCACACACACACACACTATGTTGTTAAAATTAAAATAATTAATGTAATTAAATAATTAAAATAAATCTCAGTAGTATCCTACGTGTCCTGGAAGAGAGTACCAAGGCTAGAAAATCAATGTGCTCATTCACTTCTGAATATACAATGTCTATACTTTGGTGAAAGCACTTGCCAAAGAAACTCTACAAGATTTATCATTTCAATTTTTAATAAAAGTAAAACCTCTCCTGGCAATCAACTTCACTGAGGTAAGTAAGCCGGGTTAGCCCCTGGTTGGTTCGGGTGCTTCACAACTGCTCGCCCGTCTGCGTGTGAACGTGTGCATTTCTGACAAGCAAGCTATACTAGCACGTGTCACAAATCGATCCTGCTCGCTCAGCATTGTGTGTTTTCTGTACAAAACTCCAGTAGAAGTCTATAGTGGAAGCTGTCTTTTCAATCCTGGTCATCTCTTCCGTATTCTGATGTTGTTTTTGCCGCTCTGTGCTGTGATTGGTCGCCTTCATTATCGTCATCAGACGTATCGGTCAGCGAACTACTGCTTGGTATTTCATATACAGAGGATATTATTGAACCACAACATAAAGAAGGGATGGAAGAACTAGTGGAAAATAATATATACACACACTATGTTTCTTAATGCTGCTAGTGAATCTAAGGTGTTGAAAATAGTTCAAAACTGTAAAAGCAAAAGATCAACAGACTGTAATGGTATTGATATGTCATTAATTAAGGAAACTATCGATTGTGTAGTTAAACCTCTGACACATATTTGCAATACTTCTTTTAAAACAGGGATATTTCCAGACCAAATGAAGGTGGCCAAAGTAATACCATTGTTCAAAACAGGTGATAAAAATTAAATATCAAATTACAGGCCAGTCTCACTACTTCCGCAAATTTCAAAGATTCTGGAAAAACTTTTTGTTAAAAGATTGGATAGTTTTATGGATAAGCACAATATTCTGACTGACCATGAATATGGTTTCAGACAAAACCAGTCTACTGGACTTGCATTAATGAAATTAGTGGACAAATTAACCACAGCCATAGACAAAAAGGAAATTACAGTAGGAATTGTTATTGATCTGAAAAAAGCCTTTGATACCATAAACCATAAAATCCTAATGAGAAAACTGTTCAAATATGGTGTCAGAGGAGTGGCCCATTCTTGGCTTTGCTCTTACTTAAGTAACAGAATGCAATATGTTTCAATTGATCAAAATGTTTCAGACTCCCTGGAAATCCTCTGTGGTGTACCACAGGGTTCCGTTCTTGGACCGAAATTGTTTATTTTGTATTTAAATGATCTTTGCAAAATGTCCAGATGTTTAAACAGTATTCCATTTGTGGATGACACCATTTTTTTCTATTCTGGGAGTAACTTAAAAGACATTGTTAAAACTGTTGAACAGGAAATGAAACTAGTCAAGAAATGATTCGATGTAAATAAGTTGTCTTTAAATACAAGCAAAACAAAGTTTATGATCTTTGGAAACTGCAAGATTAATGAGTTTAAAACAAGAATCGATGATGTTGAAATACAAAGAGTTGTTGCGGGGCGGCAGCAACGGCTCTTCAGGGACCGGGGTGGGGGTGGGGGGGGGGGTGCTTGTGCTGTGCTACACAACATGGCACGGAGGGAGAATGTGCCACCACCACCACCTGAGGCCAATGTCATCCCTGACCCCAACCCCCACCCCCCCGTGTGTGTGCAAAATGCTGCTGCTGTGCGCCAGCGTCTGGAGGTGATGCAACGCATATAACAAAAACATACAAGAGGTAGAGAAATTATTTTTATTTACCAACTGTTTAAGTGTGTCATTTATGGCTGTTAAGACAGTTTTGATGTCCCGCAACTCCTTGGCCACCTCGTTAATTGCAGTGATTGTGTCCCTCTCATACCTGTCAAGTTTTGGATTTGAAAATAAGGGAAATTTTCCAGCACCCGCCGCGAGCCGTCCCACCACCCCAACCAAGCTCCATTATCCCTTACATTTTATGACAGGTGTACAGGAAATTTAAAATAACCACTTGTCAACCAGACCTGCTGTCGGCACTAACCTCGCGACAACTGCTACCCAGGCTACTGCAGGTGGCAGTTCTCGCAAGGCATTTCAACTGGAATAGGAAATTATGAATCTTCACAAAACATTTTTTTTCTGTGTAAATTATGAATCATCAAAAAGATATCTTTTCTGTGTAAATTATGAATCTTCACAAAATATATTTTTTCTGCTAGTTGTAACTAGGTGAGAAGAGTAGGCGTCAAAAGCTTATAGCTTCAGCCTACACCTTTTTCGGTTAAAATTCTAAGAGATACTACGTTGTGCTGCATTGTACTATTTGTTGAATGACCGAAATAAACATAAACATTATTATAACATTATAAAATGTGTTCAAGTACAACAAGGCAAACGCTCAAATGCATGAAAAGCATGACAGCGTGAGAGGTGGACATGGACGGACGCACTCAAACAATCTACAATCTCCCTCCCTACATCAAAGAGTCTCTCGTTCACTCTGCTGATATTACACCTTACCGGGCCGGCAGTGGCTACTCTGTTCTCCTCAGTCTTTCCCTGGGCTATATCTTTTTGTCCCTCCTCCTCCTCCTCTGAATCATCTCCACCAGCAGCCACATCTACTCCTGAACTACTCTCTTGCAGGTCCACATTTATGTTTGGTGCGACGGTATGTAAAGCACTCGATGCAGACGGCCCTGTTGCACCAGATGTTACAGCAAACATGTCATATATTTTCGCGCATTTGGCTGCATCTGCCTGGAGATTCTTGTGCCGTTTCTCCCGTAGCTTCTCCGCACCTCCCTTGCGCTTTGGTGGTTTATCCATCAGTCAGTGTATGTTAGTAGGCTACGCACTCCACCACTATGCACAAGGCCAGCAGCCAGCTACTTGAACTCAGGAGAACTCAGAAATGGGTGGGGAGGGGTCAGGCTGAGGAGGAAGGGCTGAGAGATTTTATTGGGCCAGCCCAATGTCAGTGTAGAAAAATAACCAATGGGCAGTTTTCTGTGCTTTAAAGGCCAGCGCAGCCGTCAAAAAATATCTGTATAATTACATTAAGTAAATTGCAATTGTGCCGGCCCAAAAAGAAGAGGAATGCCTCTGTTGCAAAGAATGGGACCAGTTGCAGCCTTATTTTCAAGGTCTGGATGTGACCGAGGACAAGACACCTCCACCTGGAGTAACGTTAGTATCCAGCTGGGCTTTATCTAGAGCTGGCGAGATATATTTCGGCCGAGCTTTGGAAAGCAGAGCTAACATGGCACCACACCGGTAAGGTAAGACAACACGTTTACATGTCGTTTTCTATATGTTCTCTGACATTAATCCTAACGATATGAGGTGGTCTTTGTGGAAAAAAGCTTGTTTAGTGGACTAACTTTGCACTTGACGGTATGCCCGTTCACTTACGTTTTAACAGGTCTGACGCTACTAGGTGCGCCCCAGCTGTATCTAGGCTAACGGCTAACATGCTAACTATTATTTCTATGTCACTAGTCACTTGAAACAAATTTAGGACGATAGGAGACGGGTTGAAATAAACCGAAATTTCCCTTTAAGGTGACCAGACGTCCCCAATTTCCGAGGACAGCCCCCGATTTGGGTGACCTGTCCCTGGTAAAAGCTGTCCCCGAAAATGTCCCCGATTTTGACACTGAATGGGGGGAAAATGCGTGCCGACTCAAACACCAGTTATTACGGTAGTCAGTAAATGCATCGCCTGATGACTTACAGACGTTATCAGGAAGCACGACCAGACGCTATTCTTTGATTTTAATGAAGCAGCATTTTGTTGATGTTGTTTAGCCTTACTGATGCTGTTGCATGGGGTTGGGTACCGAAACTCGGTACTTTTTGTACATGGTACCGATTCACGTTGGTACTACCGAGTACCGATTCACTTAAAATGAATCGGTGCCAAATTTGAGAAGGGTCCGGCTGCAGTATGCAGACTAGTAGGGAGTGTGGCGTGAGGGGCGGTGCGTGAGGGGCGGTGCATGAGAGGACCGTGACGCTGAATGATGTCGCCCAATAGTATCCGACTGGATAAAGACGAGGGAAGCTGCCGGAAGTCAGAAGAAGAAGACGAGGGAAAATCGAAATGACGGTAGGTAATCACATCTCAGTACATAACTACACAAATAAGTAACATTAAAGACATTTTTAGAGGTTTAGAGGTTTTTAGAGGTTATTTTAGTTTAGAGGTTACTGGCTGTTTAACGTGAGGAAGGTTAGATACAGCATCAATGTTGTTCTCTCAACGTTATTAGGTTAACGTTAGCTTAGCTTGCTCAGCATGGTGTTTGTGTGTGTGTTAGAGATACTAGAAAACACATGATAAAGCAAAAAATCTCACAAATAATAAAATTGTAAGATAGTCTATTTTAATGCCTGTGTCTATGTTAATGCCAATTTTTTTTTTTTTTTTTTTGGGTATACTCTATAAATGTTTATTGCTCTAAGGCACTTTATATTCTAGATATTTTTAACTTTATTCATATTTGTCTATTTGATGCCTACTGATATATGTAGTGAACTTTTTCTCTTCTATGAGATGATTTTCTATGATAATCAGGATCCTGCTTGGTGCTCTGTGTTAATTGTCTAATGCCATGCAGCCGTGAGATTGGGAATGCAGGTTATTTATGCATGTCTTACCCACTGTCTGTCATTCACACACTAAGGAAGACGCTGTTCGAAACCGGTCTGTGTATTTGATCGCCTGTAGCCTACCAGTGAGATAATAAAAGTTTTAAACGAAGGACAGGGACAGCGCTACACCAGGGCTAGGGGGTGCTATAGCCCCGTCAAAAATCTGTGTAGCCCCTCAAGCATTTTACACTGAACAAAAATATAAACGCACCACTTTTGTTTTTGCTCCCATTTTTCATGAGCTGAACTCAAAGATCTAAAACATTTACTATCCACACTAAAGACCATTTCCTCACAAATATTGTTTACAAATCTGTCTAAATCTGTGTTAGTGAGCACTTCTCCTTTGCCGAGATAATCCATCCCACCTCACAGGTGTGGCATATCAAGATGCTGATTAGACAGCATGAATATTGCACAGGTGTGACCACCATTTGCCTCACGCAGTGCAACGCATCTCCTTCGCATAGAGTTGATCAGGTTGTTGATTGTGGCCTGTGGAATGTTGGTCCACTCCTCTTCAATGGCTGCGCGAAGTTGCTGGATATTGGCAGGAACTGGAACATGCTGTCGTATACGCCAATCCAGAGCATCCCAAACATGCTCAATGGGTGACATGTCCGGTGAGTATGCTGGCCACGCAAGAACTGGGATGTTTTCAGCTTCCAGGAATTGTGTACAGATCCTTGCAACATGGGGCCGTGCATTATCATGCTGCAACATGAGGTGATGGTCGTGGATGAATGGCACAACAATGGGCCTCAGGATCTCGTCACGATATCTCTGTGCATTCAAAATGCCATCAATAAAATGCACCTGTGTTCGTTGTCCATAACATACGCCTGCCCATACCATAACCCCACCGCCACCATGGGCCACTCGATCCACAGCGTTGACATCAGCAAACCGCCCCCCCACACGACGCCTCACATGCTGTCTGCCATCTGCCCTGAACAGTGAAAACTGGGAGTCATCCATGAAGAGAACACCTCTCCAACGTGCCAGACGCCATCGAATGTGAGCATTTGCCCACTCAAGTCAGTTACAACGACGAACTGCAGTCAGGTCGAGACCCCGATGAGGACGACGAGCATGCAGATGAGCTTCCCTGAGACGGTTTCTGACAGTTTGTGCAGAAATTCTTTGGTTATGCAAACCGATTGTTGCAGCAGCTGTCCGGGTGGCTGGTCTCAGACGATCTTGGAGGTGAACATGCTGGATGTGGAGGTCCTGGGCTGGTGTGGTTACACGTCGTCTGTGGTTGTGAGGCCGGTTGGATGTACTGCCAAACTGTCTGAAACGCCTTTGGAGATGGCTTATGGTAGAGAAATGAACATTCAATTCACAGGCAACAGCTCTGGTGGACATTCCTGCAATCAGCATGCCAATTGCACGCTCCCTCAAAACTTGCGACATCTGTGGCATTGTGCAGTGTGATAAAACTGCACATTTCAGAGTGGCCTTTTATTGTAGCCAGCCTAAGGCACACCTGTGCAATATTCATGCTGTCTAATCAGCATCTTGATATGCCACACCTGTGAGGTGGGATGGATTATCTCGGCAAAGGAAAAGTGCTCACTAACACAGATTTAGACAGATTTGTGAACAATATTTGTGAGGAAATGGTCTTTAGTGTGGATAGAAAATGTTTAAGATCTTTGAGTTCAGCTCATGAAAAATGGGAGCAAAAACAAAAGTGGTGCGTTTATATTTTTGTTCAGTGTACGTGTGTGTGTGTGTGTGTATGTGTGAGAGGGGAGAGGAGGGGAGGGGTGGGGAGAGTCCTTTGTTTATACTTGCGCGTTAGGCTAAGGCTAGCTGGCCTACAGTCCGTTGCAATGGATCATTTTGTGATCAAGAAAAAATCGTAGATGGTATGAGGATTACAAATGGCTGGAATATTCATATTAATAATGCATATGGAATAAATGCACTTGCTGTCGCATTTTGGATGTATTGTCTGGTTATTGGCAGGCACATGGGCGCTGTCCGGTGCTGAATCTGTCACCTTTGCACGTGAAACATTTTTTCCATTGCCTTGTGGTCACTTGTATTAGGCTTAACTATTTTGTTGGACATTCTATGGCCAAATTCAGTTAAAACTTTTATATCCAACATGCTTGTGCTGTGTATCATAGCTGCTTTTATTGAAAACACAAGAACCTCCTTATAAAGTAACTGAAGTCATGAAAATCAGTTATTTTCTTAGCACCCCCACGTATCGGTCAAGCTCCCCCTTAGCCCCGGGAGAGAAAAAATCCTGGTACCTTGCCTGACGAAGGACACTGAGTTTTATTTTCAATGCCAAAACTTTAATGTAGTGACTCCATAAGATACTACTTAACATTATTTAAGTCAGTATGGTCATTACAGAGTTTGTAACATATGAAAGCAAAAGTGATTTCTAGTGAAAAATTGTTTACATTGCATTTTTTTTCCTGTCCTCTCCTCAGACTCATAACTCTGTATTCAGAGAGGCTGTAGAGCCTCAATTAATACAGAGGATACCGAATACATTCGAGTGTCCTCTTTGTTTCAAATACGGCCAGTACCACTGCATGGTTGCCCACCTACTTGGCCATAAAAGCAGCATTGTTAAACATGCAGGTAAGTGTGCTAATAAAACATCCGAATATGTTGCATGCAAAACCTATGATGTCATCTAAAAATCATGTTTCAGTTTTCAAATAACCAATGGACTGAAAAGGTGTGAAAAATGTATTTGGTATTGGTAGGGCTGCAACTTACTATTTTAATTATTGATTAATCTACTACATGTCTTGATGAATTGCTTACTAGTTTGGCCTAAAAAAGTCACTGTTTCAGTGTGATGTCCTCAAATGCCTTTTTTGCCCACAACCTAAAGATATTCTGTCTACTGTGAAGAGGAGTAAAGAAACCAGAAAATATTCACATTTAATAAGCTAGAATGAGAGAATTTTGACTTACTTTTCTTAAAGTACTCCTTAATCGATTATCAAAATAGTTGATTTTTATTTTATTTATTTTATTTTAAGGGACAGTACACATTAATGTACTTCATTAATGTACTTTCCTTACATAGTGAAGTAAATATGCCAGATTATAGCCAGAGGCTAATTTCCATCTGTTGTCCCTGTACAAAGAAATGTTAGATAAAAACATATATGAAACAGAGGAAGCCAAAAAACAAAGAACAGACAAGGAACAGAGCAAAGAAGAGACAAAAGACAGGCAAAACCATAAAAACACAAAAATAAAACAGTTTTTTTATACACAGGCGTTAGTACATGTTGTAACTTTTCAGCAGGATACAAGGAGGAATTTTACACCATGTACACCATTGAGACCTGTTTGCCGTGGAGAGATGTCTACAGAAATTGCAAACCTGGTATGTATACAATACTTGGAAACATGACTTTCAGTAGTTGCTCGTAAAAAAAAAACAAAAAACCATGAAGCAGCGGAGACTTGCAGCGTCCATATAACATTCTTTCATTTTTATTTTGCACAGGCTACGTTGGAAATGGCAAAAGAGTAAATCTTCAGGCAATCTACTTGGACAACTCACATACTGGCTTCTGCAGCGAGTTCTGCAAAAGATTATGGGACGTGTAACGGCTCCTCCACCTTTTCGACCGGGGCTTGAGGGGGCGGAGCTGGAGCTTGAGCTGCATACTGCAGCCGGATACTATTGCCGAATTTCGGGACCTGAGGTGGAGGCGGAGCGAGAGTGCATGACTCGGACCTCAGACTCAGCAACAATGGCGACAAAAAAAAAAAAGTGCAGACACAAGTTACCGTGCAGCACTCCCCACACACACACACACACACACACACAATGCCCAAAATGTCCTCCCAGTATATAACTGAAACTGAAAAACAAATATTATCTTGGAGGACATCATTGCACTTGGTTGACTATTTTTCTATTATCTTCGATGTAAATATTGCATGTTTCTTTCGGAGAAAGAATTTCTTGCAATAATGAAAAAAAATACTGGCAATCATTTTCCACCTGGCACAAACCACATGTTTTGGACAACTGTGAAGTGACAGAATGTCCCACCATCATGGTTCTTATATTGCCAGATTCCAGAGAGTCTCCCCTCTTCATATATGGCAGAATATGTCAACTTCCAACTTGCTATGCTGAGATACATGTAAAAATGTAAGAATTTAGGCACACAGATTTGTTTTTTTCATAGATATAAAAATTAATATAAAATACAGGCACATAGGACATGGAATGATGGCAAATCTGGTTAGCCCAGATTGTCCTGGAAAAAAAATGTGGCCTTTATAATGACTGTGATATGAGCTTAAAAGTAAAGGCAGTAAAAATACCCCAAAAAGGCCTAGGGCCCATAGGGTTAAAAAGTACCGAAATAAGGTACCGTTTGGTACCGGTACCGAATTCCAGATACCGGTACTGGTACCGTATCGGTTCAATTATGAATGGTCCCCAACCCTATGGGTGATACAGTTATTTTTATTGTAATGAAAAAATAATATCTGCAGTAGAAAGTTGCACTTTGGAAATTTGGTTTGGTACAAAGTGGTACATGGTCTGAAAGGTTTAAGAACCTCTGATGTAGGTCTAGCACATTTCAAACAGAGGCAGTTACATAGAGCAGATAAAAAAGAGCACAATGACTAAGATAATGATAAGTATATTACCAAAACTGAATTATTTCTTTAAGAAACTATTCACTTACTATTGGCTCCGTTCTTGTAGTTTTTCTGATGTTCTCCTCTGCTCTTATTCTACCCAGGCTCCTGAGGCGGAGGCTACGGAGGTGGATGAATGAGGGGATCATGGTAATGTCACCCATTTTTTTGATTGCCACCTTTTGTGTCATAAATATCAGTTCGGTATTCAGGTATGAGTAGAAACCTTTGACCAAAAAAATCCATCCTCAAGCTAACAAGATTAAGATATTTTTGTCTTCCTCAGTGGATGGATGGTGGTGATGTCACTCATTTGTTTGATTGCAACCTTTTATGTAATAAAAGCTGGTCAAAATACATGAAAAAGTACTCCCCGTTTTTTATTTCATATTGATAATATTTAATGATTTTTCACCGCTGCACTGAAAATGTCCCCAATTTTCATCTCAGAAATCTGGTCACCTTAACATAGCTAACTGTTAGATTTGGCATTGTTGACAGTCCAAACAGTGTTTGCTAATGAGATGAGATGATTACAGACTTGTGCCAATTACAATAAAAAAAAATAAAATAAATAAGACTGGGAAACTTTTTAGCTCATTGCGTTAGTTTTTAACCACAGGCACAGTAAGTGTAGTTACCAAAAAATGTAGGCTACTCACATCGTTCATGAATGAGAGGTAACGCTGTAAACTCAGAGATGAGATGCTCCATAGCAATGTTCCCTCTAATTCTGAAAACTCCTGAGCAGACATTCAACTCCTCTGATCACCTACTTGAGCGAATGTGGGCGACACCTGACGCATACACAGTACGTCCACATAGCGGTGCCATGGCATCACCTCTCCAACCCCAAATATCATTACAAGTGAATATTACTATAAAGATTAATAATTTGATTATTTTAACAACATGAACTACTTCCTATAGGTCAGTTACAATTAACAATAACAAAACATTGTTTTGGCAAAACAGATTTTGCATTTATTGCCATAATGTGAACAATTAAGAGAAAAATGTGCTCCATAAAAGTCACTTGGAGACAACACACAAACATTTAAGAGTAATGGCAACACAAAGAGCAAACAACTCTTTGGAATACAAAAGAAGTAACACTCTTTAATAGTAAATGCCAACTACTTTAGGCCTCTAAACTGCAACAAATATAAAATGCTAGATCAAAAACAAAATGTAATCTTAAATTGTGGCAGAGCTACTACTACAGACAGTGCTGTACTGGATGAAGTTTTTACTAGCAAAAACATATTGCTGGCCTGGCCAGGTAGTGCAGAAAAATATCAGAATATGTTTATGTTGTATGTGCATACATATTCTGTGTGTGTGTGTTTGTGTGTGTGTGTGTGTGTGTGTGTGTGTGTGTGTGTGTGTGTGTGTAAACTCGCCTTGTACTTTTGCTTCATTGCACGTCTTGCAAACAACTCCATTCTCGCTTGAAAAAGAAAAAATATTGCCGAGTTTCACCACTGGCAGTCGCTCGTCTGTTTGTATGTACTCCAACAGCCACTCCACCTTAAATGACACACGTTTTTTCTTAAAATTTCCAGAGGACACAGCGCCACAGCCCACACATTTAGCCATAGCTGCGATGCTATTGCTAATGGCTAACAACAAATAAGACAGCAGCGAATACCCAACATAATGCCACTGATTGGCTGTCAAGCGAAACAAGCGTTGCAGGTATTGGCTGGGCAGCGCTTGGTGGGCATGTTTTTTTAATCATCACTGACTGACAGTTCACTGTCATCTGTCACTCATTGCACAGACAAACACCCACAGTGGAGTATGTGTTTACTGTTCAAGTCACAAGACAACGCATATGAGGAAAAAAAAAAGAAAAACAGTAAAAACTGGTTGGGGATATTTGAGTGCGCAACTTTTTTGTCATCTGCGCAAAGAGATGGGGAGCAGTGCGCAATTGCGCAGTAAAACAGCTTAGAGGGAACAGTGTTCCAGAGACATGTGTTGCTTCACCAGTTGCTCCTGTTAATCACAACTTCTTCTTCCCTTCCCATTTTTCTTTTTTGAAGTTTAGTTACTACTTTATGGCATTACTGCCTCTCAGGTTTAAGGTGGAACTGCGAGTGCAAATGGAGGTGTCTGCTGCACCCAGTGTTTTTGCTCCACCTCAGTGTACAGGGTTTAAAGTCCACCAGAAACAACTGTTTTGGATCAAGACAGGTCGAGCCATCAGATGGTGGGACACTTTCCAAAGTGGTTGTTGTTGATGAGGAGGGGAAGGAACGTCCAGAACATCACTAGTATGTTTAAGTGAGCTTCTTCATTCTTAAATTGAATGGGAATCCGCGGTGATGAGATCTCCAGTGGGTGTTTTGAAAAAGGTAACGTTAGCCTGTACACTTCACAGATAGACAACCAACCCCCTGCCCTGGGTCACACTGCCCACCTGAGCAACGTTGCTCAGGTACGACTTGGCTGCTGCTCAGCTGCAGAACATCTAGAGAAAAGGAGTCTCATGGCTTGCCTGTTTTTTCTGAAAAAGCAGTGAACTTGTTGTTTTGATACTCATATTGACATCATACCACCTTTCACTACAGTTTCAATAAATATATCCATCACAGATTTGGGGCGGCTGTGGCTCAGAGGTAGAGCGGGTCGTCCACCAATCGAAAGATCAGTGGTTCGATCCCAGGCTCCTCCAGGCTGCATGTCGAAGTGTCCTTGAGCAAGATACTGAACCCCAAATTGCTCCCGATGACTGTTCCATTTGTGTGTGAGTGTGTTAAAACTGAGTAGCAGGTGGCACCTTGTATGGTAGCCTCGGCCACCAGTGTATGAATGTGTGTGTGAATGGGTGAACGTGACTCGTAGTGTAAAAAGCGCTTTGAGTGGTCACTAGATGATTAGAAAGGCGCTATACAAATGCAGGTCCATTTACCATTTACCACAAACATGCAATGAATGTAAGTATTAATTTCAACAACTCCTGTTTTTGTTTCAAAATAGAAGTCCCCTGACAACATTTCTGTAAGCAGAATCCCTTCATTTGTTAACACAAGGCTTTTTATTGTTAAGTATTTGCAGGACCATGTTGTTGATAATGCTTGTGCAGCTCCATAAATTTGTGGAGTACCGGCTTTCAGTTATGGAAATACAGTAGTTACAGCAGATGGCTCTGCAGCAGCAAAGATGTCTGTGTGAACACTGTACATATGGTGTTTGGAATCGTTTTAGCTTTCCAGTGTATACAGAAATATTTGCAAAATGAGGTTGTGTGGACGGATTTATTTTTTTTTTTTTTTTAAAACGGAGAAGAAAAATATCCACTTACAAAAATAACTTGATATGTACAGAAAAGGCAGAAGAGTCTTGCTTAGATTTAGGGTTGAGGTTACCAGATAGTGATGCAGCAATGTAGCAAATAATCAAAAGATGGCTGAGAAGCGATCCCTATTACCTTCTGTAATAGTTACAGTAGTTGATAAATTATGTTATTCTTTCCTCTTTCTTTGTGCTGTTATTGCCAACAGCCATTTCCTTCTCTCTTTGGCAACGCCAGTCAATAGTAAAGTGTCGTTTTCCTTTAAGCAGTCATAGATTGAAGTTTTACCTTTCTCTGCTGCCACTCAAACATTAACTCAGCCAACAGGAATTTTATGACACAATTACAATTTCCCATTGTGTTTTCCTGATAGCTACCGTTGTCTGCCTTCCCCCTTTTCATCAGAGGCAAGGAATCAAGGGGAACAAGGAAAGGAAAAAAACAAACAAAAAAGAAAACAAAAAAAAAGGACGTGGGGGCTCATTACTGCTGTCTTTCTATCTGTCTCTCTTTATCCCTTGTTTTTTTTAATTCCTTCATGCTTGCCCTTGCCTAGCCCCTCCTCTTGTTAGCAGGACAGGCTTTGTTTTACACTGACAAGTCGATGCATGATTTCTGGGGTAAACGTGTATGCATGTTAGGCAAAGAGAGTGGCAATGTGCACAGACTTACAATATCTGTCAGAGGTGGGCAGGACGGAACCATCTTCCCAGACTGGCCCTGATAGCTCCCCTCATTCCAAAAGCAATCAAGGAGTCTGCAGCTTCCTCACTGTCTCTCAATCACTCCCTCCATCACTGATGTAATTTGTCATTAGCAGAACGAAGAAACTTTTAATTAAGTCTTAACTGTTTGGGAGCAGATGACAGCTCCATCCTCATCTCATTTGGCCTGTTTTTGTTTGCTTTTGTTCTAGTGTAAAAGAGTAACCTTTGTTTTTCTTCATATTTGATTCTCCCTTCATGATAGTGTGTTTGTGTGTGTGTAACGCCCACATGTGTGTGAGTCCATGAATACACACTTGTATTCAGAGTTGAGAGTCTGATAGAATCTCTGGCTGCTTGTCCTGTTTTGACCTCTCCAATTAATTTCACAATTAAAGCCAAATCTCAAGGTGAATAGCAGAGATTCACAAAAAGGTCAGTGCACTGCGTTTATGTATATTCAACAAAATTTTAATTAAGCAACAGTCATTAAAATTGCACATAGTGTGGTGGCTGCTCAGGGGGGTTGAGTGTGGTGGAGAATGGCATGAAACATTTACTGTTTAAAGCCATCCGAGCAGAAGTAATTCATTGTCAGTCACAGTCTTGAGCAGCAGCAAGAAGTGTTGGGTGGGAAAAGTGTGAAAATGCCCTGTTTGCATTGAAACATCATATATATGTGAAAGAACATCAATCATGTATCATGCTCATGTATTATGCTGTATAAGAAATTATTAAGTACAAGTTAAGGGCTAAAAACAAGAGCTGAAGTTAGCCTCCAATGTGACATTCTCTTTAAATTCCCCTTTGTTTGATCTGGAAAAACATTTGTCTTAAGGATGGGACCAGTCTCATGATAAATCAATGAAAGCAGCAGCATTTGAATTTGTCTCTGTTTTAGGTGCGAGACAGTGCAGACGAGGAGATTGCACTGGGGCCCATGGGTTGAGGGGGCCCATAAAGAGAGTGGGGCCTCCAAATATATTTAATTTAGATTATTAGATTATTACCTTGGAAATATGTCTGTGGTCAAAAAAAAAAAAAAAAAACCCTTTATTTGCCATTTGTTATACTTGCCTTTGAAAAGGCAAACCCATCTCCTTTTTTTTTTGTAAATAGCCAGTAGCAATCTATAACAAAATATGTTATAAAATATATGCTAACACTATATAAACTATTATTAAACTATACAATTAAATGAATAATCCCTTATTTCCTTTCATATTTTTGTCATATATTCGATGATGATTTCTGGGTAATATGTATGTTCCAGTGTTAAGACTTTATTTGATCAGATGACAATAAGATGTTATGGTAGCTAGTTAAGGTGTACAACAAGTAACCTGTGTGCCTTAGGGCCCATCATAATAGCATGCACTGGGATCCATTGCAACTACCTAACTCCTCTGCGTACAGTCAACCTATGATTAAAATAAGGGGTGTAACAATCAGTGATGGGAATAATGGCGTCATAAATAAATGGCGTTACTAACGGCGTTACTTTTTTCAGTAACAAGTAATCAAAAAATTCAGTGTCTCCCCTGTTATAATGCTGTTACTGTTACTGTTACTGTTACAATAAAATGCGCCATTACTCGGCTTTACTTGAGTTCGCTGAAGCGGCTTTCACCCAAGCAAGCTCCTTCTCAGCGGAGCTCTAAAGTTTCTTTTCTTTGGTGAGGGCAGGTGAGGGGGAAGGGAGGGAGAGACAACCGCATAAGTGATGATGATTGGCTTATCATAAACCAATCAGAGGCAGAGTAGGGCGGGAATTCACAATCACACAAGCAGAGCTGTCAGTTCCACTTATTAGCTGCGACTTTGGGCTTGTTTTTTGTAAAGTCACTTACAAATACTATATTAGTAATACAATTTCTATTACTAATTACTTTTTTAAAGTAACGTTTCCAACACTGGTAACAATACACGTAATTATATCAAATCGTTCAGTACGAGGCTCTTGGGTTTGGTACGCATTACAAACCTAATAAGGTGAATTATCCTATTACATCTGGAAAAAAAAATGTACAGCTTTAGCTTTAACTGTGTTTAATATAACGTTCTCAGTGCCACTGCACTCAACAAGGCAGCCTACAGGACGGAACAGGCAACATGCTGTCTGCCCTGCCCACCCCCAAACCAGAACATCCTACTCTAGTGTGACACACTGGGAGACAGCTATACTAAGCTAGGTCATTGCAAGATGGTTAGTTACACCATTACCAAACCACAAATTAAAGATCCTCTGATAACCTACAAGTCTGTTTTTTGGAGCCACTTTGGTTTTGCCGTGAATTATGAGGGCGATGGTAAGAGTGATGGATGCACACCACGCCGAAGCACGAGCCACTGCGTGGTGACAGACACCCATTAGCAGCCAAGTCAGCAGCACACACAGTCATGGGACACACACCCTCTGAACCAGAGAAGAGCAGCTGAGGTCAAAGCACGGGAAGTGCCCGTTGGCTCGACAGCCCATTGGTCCGACAGCCCATTGGTCCGACCATTCCCTTGTCCGAAGTCCGTTCCGAAATCATCATGATGCCCTGTGGTTAAGGTCTGGTTAGGTTTAGGCACAAAAACCACTTGGTTAGGGTCAGGAAAAGATCATGGTGTGGGTTAAAATGAACAAGAAAGTGACAAACACATAAGCCGTTCAGAACCGCGGACAGTCAGACTAACGGGATGTCGAACTAATGGGCTGTCGGACCAATGACATGGACCCCAAAGCACAAAGCACACACCCACATCAGTAAGCAGCAGCCGGTAGGCCAGTTAAGCAATTCAGCCAGAAAGGTATGTTAGTAACGGCTGTTTAGCCTGTGTTTATATGATTGTGGCATTTAACAGAGATGTTGATGTGTTTATTAGACTGAAAGAGTTCAGAGAGCTTGTGGGATGTAGCAAACTTAACACCGACACCCATAGGGCGAATGAAACCACACTGGTATTTTGTGCACTGATGTCAGCTATAATGTCAGTAGTAACAGGTCACTCAGGTATAGCTCCACCACTGTTCAGAGTGGAAAAAAGATCACATTTTATGATGTTAGTTTAAATAAATAACAACATAAAAATAAATAAATAGATAAATAAAAATCAAGGAAATTTCTCAAGCATTTTTGCTGTGTTGAAAATGTACCAAACTGTCACCACTGTATCATATCAAACCCAACCATGAATTTTGTGAACCATTACACCCCTAATTAAGATCATAGTTAAATTTGTCAATAATTTGTGTAATCTTGTCATGGTGGCTTCCTTGTTGTGATGTCCTAAAGCATTGTGTGTCCTCAAAAGCTCAAATGTGTCCTTTTGTTAAAAAGAGCCTTTTCACATGAACTCTCATAAAATGCATGTCATTCTGTTGTGATACTGTTACATTTTCTTTAGGGGGCAGGTCAATCTCTGCTAGGGCCCATTAAAAGTATAATAATCAAAGGACCAATATAAAAATCCATAGTCATTTATGTAGTTGCTGTTCATGTGATGTACCCAAAACAAAGTGAACAACTGATACTGTTAGTGCTGAAGCAGCAGTACGATGGCAGTACAGAAGTGAAGGAAAACATCTAAGAAATGATCACAACAAACATTATCAATTTCTCCTAATGCACTTACATGCCATCACACTTTTGTTTTTTGTTTTTTTTCAGTGCAGGAGGTTGGAAGATTTGACAAGTAAGGCAGCATAGAGTGCTACATGGTACTAACAGCAAGCAGGCAAAAGTGAAGAAAAAAGCTTGAAATAGGGAAAAGTGCGGAGGCTCAGAGCACAGGAGGAACTATATTCAAAGGTTGCACTTGTTTTCTTTTGAGAAAAACACCAGTAAAAACTAGGGTCATCTCCCACCTTCCAGATGTCCATGAAAGAAGTTGATGGTAACCTGTTGCCCCTGGCTGTGGTTTGCAAAACTGCTGTGAGTCACATTTGGTCTTTATCAGTAATCATGATGGTAGTGTTGTACTGGAGATGAGAGCAGCCCTTTAGGATTTTCTGAGACAGTCATTTTGAGAGTCCAGTGTGTTCTTCCACATTGCCCTTTTTGTTTGTTGCCTTTCTTTGCTAGTGAATTTGAAGAAACTCTCTGTCCCTGTCAGCAGAAAGCTTTATCAGGTCCTCAGGTATTTGCTGGAGTATGGAGCAGCTTTTCTGGCCAACAACAGCCACTGGTTAGACTCTTGTTTGGTGGTGTTTGGCGAATTGGATGATTGAAGTCTGAAGAAACAAGACATATTGGCAATTTAACAATTTATTAATTTAACATACGGGGCCTCAGTAGTGTTGGGATTCACAGGACCACAGATGATTTGTCATTTGTTAAAATCTAAACTGGACATGTTTAGGCTTTTCTTCTCTGCATGCTCTTTGTTCTTCAAACAAAGAGAGCTATTTGACACCCATCTCCAGGATGTCCCACCTCATGCCTCAGTGAGACACATGTCTCAAAATTTAATTGGACAAGACTTTTACAGTGACATGTGACTCTGTGATGTCACAGGCATCTGTAGAAAGTCTGCTCCCTTCAGACAGTCTTTCTCATACTCTGGAGCTGCTGAGCAGCTCACGTCTCTTTTCTGCTGGGCCTGGAACAGCCCCTCATGCTGGTCACCAGCCTGGTCACACACTGCTATGGGATGGCATCCCATTCTTCAACCAGCATTTGTCGCAAGTCAGCCAATGTGGTTGTGTTGGTCACTCTGGCATGAACAGCACGCCCAAGCTGATCCCACAAGTGTTCAATGGGGTTGAGGTCAGAACTACTGGCAGGCCATTCCATCCTCTCCATCCCCAAATTCTGGACATGGTCTCTGATAAACCCCGCTCTGTGGAGGCGAGCGTTGTCATCTTGGAGGATAGAGTTCGGTCCCAGATTGTGGAGATATGGGATTGCCACTGGTTGCAGAATTTCATGTCAATATCTCTCTGCATTGAGATTGCCTCCAATGATGACAAGCCTCATTTTTCCAGTGAGGGAGATGCCGCCCCACACCATCACAATGCCTCCACCAAAAGATGTTACTCTACAGGTGAAGCAATCAGCAAAGCGTTCTCAGCGTCTTCTCCACACTTTGACCTTACGATCCAACTACCGTAGGCACCGAGTCTGGACTCATCACTGAACATAATGTTCCTCCACATGTTCAGGTGCACGCTGTGCTGACACCAGCGCAAACAGGCCTAACAGTGAAGGGCAGTAATGGCAGGCCTCCTGGCAGCCCTATGAACCTATTTTGGTTCACAAAATTCATGGTTGAGACCTTACTTTTTATGCTTAGTTTTTTTCCCCTTGTGTTTTATATTTATTTAGTTTTATTACAAATGACTTTGTTACTATATTTTGAAAGGTGCTAAATGAATATATAAAGTTGTTAGACTATGGTCTTTTCCATTCAGTTCACTTCTCTGTGTTACTGGTTGGTGCTGATGTTCATTATTTATCAGAGACAGTACATTACTGATGGTGCCATGGAGTAGGGGGCTGAATCAAAAGCAGATACAGAACACATTTGTTTTGGAGAGAATATTTCTGAGAAGCACTGACCTGCAGAGCTGGAGAGCCACAGTTTTCTATTGTACAGATGGAGACTGCTAAATACATTTTTAAGACTGCTGTAAAAAATAACATTAGCTTTGCAATGGCATTTGCTCGTTTAAAGTGGAAATAGAGAACTGTATGACTGGCTAGAACACTAGTTCACTTCCTATGAAGCTAACCCTGTCTGCTTATCAACTCCTTGATCACAGATCATTACAGAATATAGCAGCTTTAACCACTGTTCATTTCAGGAGGACCACTGCAAGGAATTGTGTTGTTTGTTTAGATAATCAAACAGATAATGGAGCATAGTTTCTGGCTACCAGTGTTAGCGAACATTAGCTGAAAAGTTGTCTATTTCCACTTTAAAATGTTGTTTAAAAATGATACAGTCTGTAGAATGGATATTCCAGGAGAAAAAGCCCGCCCGTCCAGAGGGCAGGGTGATGAAAATGACAAGCGGCCTGGCTTTAAGCCCCAAAGCAGCCTCCAGTAAACCCAGGCTGTGCTCTACTACCTGATAGAAGAACCAGAGAGAGGGCAGAAGGACGGCAGGGTCTGTTGGCTTTCCTCCAGTGTCCACACACTCCTGGATGTAGAACCGTGGACTTTGCCATTTTTTTCCTCGGGGATTAAAAGCCTAAAAACAAATTCAACTTATTAAAACACTAAAATACAATAAATTAAGATAAAATTACTAGAAAGGGCAAACATAAAAAGCCTAGAAGAATTTCACAAATTAAAATACTAAAATACAATAAACTAAGATAAAATTACTAAAAAGGGCCGACAACACCACCTAGGATTAATGAGCCTAGGACTCTAAAAACAGGTTCGTAAAATCAGGAAGAGCAGAGCTTTAAAATAACCAAACAGATGCAGCAGGTACAATAACTTGGGTTTATTACCATAAAAAAAGTCTTTTCAAAAAGGTGGTTTAACCCAAGATTAAGATGTGTTTGTGTTTAAAGTCCATGAATAAAAGTACTTAAAATACACTGGTAAGGTACACAGGTCTCGGCATGCAGCTTCCGGCTCTGTGTAGTCTTCCCTGCCCGCCGGAATCTGAGGGAGGAGAGGAGAAACTTGACGAGTAAAAGTTTCTATGTGACAGGTGCAAACACTTCTGGCTTTAAGCGTCCTGGTAGGTCGGGCTAGTGCCGCCACAGACTAGTGTACTCACGTATTTCCTGGGCCGTAGAAGAGCTAATGACCCAGGCTGGAGTGGAGCAGTGTTGGCGGACACTACCATTGGCTCTCAGGTGGCCACTCCTCGTCTGGGAGAACCCCTCCGTCAAGACCCGGATGTCGGCTCGACCCTGGCCACCGCGTCAGCGCTTGATGTCGGCCTCTGGTTGGACACCTCAGCCCGCTGAACACTTTACGTCAGGAATCCCATCCTGCTGCCTGCCTCTCCGTCCTCGCCCCGTCTGCCGCTCTCTGCGTCCTTACCGAGTCTGCCGCTCTCCGTCCTCTCCCAGCCTCTCTCTTCTTCAATGTTTTTCCGGGGTTTTGGCCCTCCCCCCAGCCACTGATTGGCGCTCTCAGTGGTCGTGGCAACTGTCAATCACTCAAGTGCGGCTGCACAGGTGCAGCACATCTTAATCCAGTAAATAAGGCAAGTAAAAGTGATTCAAACTCCAGCATGCATCAATAAAATCCAACAATAAAACAACTATAAAAAACCGCAACAATAAAAATAATAAAAACATGCAGTTAATAACAAGCTAAAAACAAATAAAATCATACACAATAAAAACATAAAAGCGTGCATAGATACTGCAAAAAAAAAGGTTAAAGACATTTCTTAAATATTTTAAGCAAGATTTATTTTTCATTCCAATCTTGTACAGTTTCAAAATAACAAAAAAATAAAAGGGTCTGTAGCAAAAGTTTGGGTACCCTGCATAGTCAGTACTTGGTAGCGCCCCCTTTGGCAAGTATCACAGCTTTTAAACATTTTGGTAACCAGCTAAGAGTCTTTCAGTTCTTGTTTGGGGGATTTTCATTCATTCTTCATTGCAAAAAGCTTCTAGCCCTGCAAGATTCTTGGGCCATTTTGCATGCACTGCTCTTTTGAGCTCTATCCACAGATTTTTAATGACGTTTAGGTCGGGGGACTGTGAGGGCCATGGCAAAACCTTCAGCTTGTTCCTCTTTAAGTAGTCCATTGTGGATTTTGAGGTGTGTTTAGGATCACTGTCCTGTTGCAGAAGTCATCCTCTCTTCATCTTAAGCTTCCACAATTTGCTGGAATTTAATTGAATCCATTCTTACCCTACCTTTGATAATCTAAACAAAGAACATACATTCTTGTGGTGGTTCTTCTAAAATGAGCAATAGATAAAGTTACAACATTCTGTTATGATCAGGGAGTTGATATAAAGATGCTAGCTTGTGCAAGTGTGACCTGTGTGTGATGTCTTCTGCTCTTTAAAAAACACTTGAGGCTCGTAGATGGGGGTAACAGCCAGGTTTATTCACCTCACAGAATACCCTTTGTACGTCTGAGATAAATAGTAAAGGAAAATGGTGTTAAGTGACCTCGTGTGGACAACCCCCACACGAGGTCACTTAAGCCCCAAAATCCTCTGTAGCTTTGTGAATAACTTACATTTTTTTAAGAAACAAATTGTACAATAAAATAATCAAGTGATACAATGGTTGTATAGTGGATTTTAAGTCTGTGCAAATAAAATGGCCAATGCTACCTGCAAATAATTATACCAGAATGCACAGTACCAGTACAAACAACTCACAGTAAATTATACCAATATGTACAGTATCTGTACGAACAACAGTAGACACGTAAGGGATAATGTATAGTGAGCCGGTGACTGTTGAAAAATAACTCCGCTGTGCGTCAGGGTTCCATTCCCCTGTCGGGAGTTATTTTTCAACAGTCACCGGCTCACTATACATTACCCCGCTTAGAACATGGCTTACTACTGAAACATTCAAATGTTACAACTGGCACCAATATTATTAAATTGCTGGCAGAGTGTATTGACAGAGGAGAGGCGTTCACCAGACAAACAGGAGCGGAGGAGAGGATCTTACTCCACTTCTCCCAGTCGGAGAGGCTGGGTGCCCAGTAGCTGTGGCAGCGGCGGCGGAGGCGGGGGGGTAATCACTGTCCGAGGGCTGCCGTAGAATGGCAACGAGGATGTCAGCCATCCAACATTCGCTACCCGGTCCCTGGTTGCGGCGATTTGCAATGCTGGCCAGCTAGGAATTAACTAGCAGCCAGTGCAGTACAGTCATCTCTCGTCTAGCTAACATTTAGCCGTGTTACTTACTCATCCATTCGAAAGAAAGCTAGCTGGACATCGGTTTTGAAGCCTCTTTGGTCACGGAGCTCCCTCCATGTCTTGAACGCCTGACTGAGGTTTACTCTTGTTTTTCCTCTTCTTTTATCACTCTCCTTTTTGTGCATCCTCGCCTCCTCAGACAGAGGAGCTCGTTTTCTTTTGGGAGGCCGTTTTTCACTTGTCTCCAAACTTTGTCTGTCTGCCATTGTGCTTGTGACTCAATTATCTCATGCCACGGCCAGTTCCTCATTAGGACCAGCTCCAGTCCCTGATTGGCTGACCGACCAGTTTGGCAATACATGACGCATGTCCTGCCGTAAAGCAGATTTTTTTAAGCAAAAAAAGGCATCATGCTAGTGTTAGAACCAGCACACAGACAATGTTTACTGGCGTCAAATCTAAAAAAAAAACCCAGAATATTTCATTTAATAAAAACATGGCAAACTTAATGATCAATATTGTATATACAAACAGATGAAGCCAGCTCAAGAGCTTCCAAACAAACACTGGAGCGGGATGTTTCACAATGGTAAGTTTTTATTTATTATATTTATTTATATTATATTTCAGCTGTAACATAACTGTAACTTATCTGACGTTATGGTAACAACTGTATGACTGTCCTCTGACTGAATGAAGTTGGAAACGTCTGCTGCAGAGTACAACAGGTTTCTAACAATATAGTCACTTAGTACATAATGTCGAAACACCAACAGCAGCACTCACCTGTTACCTTATATGCAGTGATATAAAGCATAACTCCTTTTTTTTATCTAAGCAGGCTTATCTATGATAAGACTAGTGTAACTTGTATTGGGTAATAATACAAAAGTTATAATAAATTCTGCTACTAACACACTCCCTGTTAAAACCATAAAAGTTTTAACCCGTGAATTCATCAATTTTACCACAGCAGATTGAGATGACAGATTTCTGTATTATACAATAACAAATTAATAGAAATAACTGGTACATTCAATTTCTCCACATCATCTATATGAAATCAAAGTGTCATAGTAAAATACATGTTGCTTCCTGGATCGGTATTTATTCTATGCAGTGATGTCATCTCAATGGCCCCTATTTAGATGGTCTAAAACGCGATGCGCCAGGCGTGTGGCGCATGGGCGTGTCCCAGTCACTTGCTAGTTAGACAGCACGTTTTTAGACTGTGCGCCATGGCGGAGAGTCTAAAAGGGGTGGACTTGCTCTGTGAATTAGTCATGGGTGTGTTTTGGGCGTATCATTCAATAAGCCAATCAGAGTGTCACCTCTCATTCCCTTTAAAAGAGGCGCAATTGGAGCACATGGCGAAGAGCTAGTTAGATGGCGGACCTACCAACTGGAAAGAGTTAGAGCTTAGATTCTCTGCCCGAGCCCAGCCTGACCCGGCCCGCGGGCCCAAGCCTGGTCGGGCCGGAATGTTTGGGATTGAATGAGGTGCGGGGTGCGAGTGTGATGGGGATGAGGGCAATGTGTGAGGGTGCTGGTGTGCGTAGGAACAAGCTGGAGGAGAGAGCAACAGTGCACAGTTGGAGTTACAGCTAAGTTATTGTTTGTTGGTTGGTTTGGCGTGGTTACAGCAAACAGTAACCTGTACTGTTCAGTAATAAACGGTGGTTTGCCGAATAACTGCATCATCCTTTCCATAGGTCCTGGCGGACGCTACAGTATTATAAAAAGTAAAATCAAACCACACTTTGTATGACACATAAAGTTACAACAAAGTTAGTTACAATTTTGCAACATTGTGCACGCACAGCCCTTCACCACCTGGATCCTAAAATAAACACCTGTTTTATTACATAATCATGCTTCCGTGTTGCGCCATTAATTAAGATCCGATATTTCTGTCATTCAAATAACAAGAATTGTGGTTTAATACTCTTAATTATAACAGCCAACTTATTGAAAAATGTCGGGTTTAAATCGGGCTCGGGCCCATAATTACAGTTAATTGGACGGGCTGGGCCGGTCCCGGACATAACGTGCACGGGCTCAGGCCGGGTCAGGCTGGATTTTTTGGGTCCGATCTAAGCTCTAGAAAGAGTGAGCGTTTTACAGCTGAGGAGACGGATCTCCTTGTTTAAATACCTACGTGTGTTGCCATGACTGGTCAGATAATTTCACAGTTTCATTTGTCATTATTACAAATTATGATGATCATTATTACTGCGATTAGATCATTCTGATTAATGACTGACCATTAAGATGTGTTTCTGATAAATATTTTAATGTGCACAATAATAACCTTTCACAATGTAATCATATTTTTATTTGTTATCTTTTGCATGTGTGTGGCTGCTCCGTGTGTGTCTGAGCAGAGTGCACGTGTAGCATATATGAATAAAAGACGACTGTGCTAGCTTGAATGCTAGCTCAACTGATTTGCTACATTTGATTAGTTAATTAGGCTAGGTGACAGGTGGTTCGGCTCAGGGAGGAAGTGGACAGTCGTGAATCACACACACAAAGGCAGTAATGTTATTTGGTGTGGTACCATGTACTGAAATAATAAATTAACAAAACAAATAAATAAACAATATTAAGCAAAAAAAATATGGTTTCCTTGAATGACCATTTAGCAATTAGTACTTGAGTCGAAATTCAGTTCAATATTCACCACAGCTTCACAGTATTCAAATTCATTTCATATTCAACCCCAAGCCATAGACCACAAGCAACCTAAAACGACCCAAATTAATATGTCCCCCTTCCAGGCTATGAGAGTCAATAGTTCAAGTGAGTGTATCAGCAGAGTCCATCTGAGTAGAGTGTTGGTGGGTGTAGGGGCAGTATGGGCAATGTTCTTAAGTGTCTATTTATGGCTGCCAGGAGCCTCCTACCAGGACCGGCAGTGAGGCTGTTAGGCTGAGGTAGCTTGGCTGTAGTTCCGGGCAGGTTAACATGTCCTGTAGCTCGCCATCAAACCTGGCCTGTGTATAGAACAGGACCATTCATTAAATTCAGTGTACACATTATCATAATCCCATTCACTATATACACATTGCATCAAAATATTCATATTCAGTCATAATAATATAACCAAAATGTACACATAATCAACATAAAAAGTTCATACAGGCACTATCTCAAGTGCTTAGTGCAGCTACAAAAGTGCTTTACACATAATTCAATCTAACAGTAAACAAAATAAACGGAACACCTTTAACTGAAATGCATTAAAATAATATTCAAATAATATGAAAGGTTTTTGTCATCATCATCATTATCATGATTATCAATTAGCATTGTTGATACAATTCTTAATCATACATTCATCCCGGTAAATGCTTCATCAATATACACAGTATACACAGTAATGCAAACCATAGTTTGGTAATGCTAGCCGCGAAGCTAACCGGTCCCATTAAACGTATGGGGACGGCTAAGCTAAGCTAGCGCCATATAAACAGTTCAGACACTCACCAGTTCGCTTTTTAGTGACAACCTCGGAACACAGCGGTAGCGCGGTGATACGGTAGGCAGCTCCTGGGAGTTAAGGGTTGTCACAGTAAGTATTAAATTGACATATATCTATATTTACGAAACAACAGTTAGCTCACCTGCAGCAAACATATGTCACGACCGCGGCTCGGCAGCACGGAGACTATTTCCTGAAACAACTTTATGCTGTACTGATTGGCGGCAAACAGTCACATGACATTATGACCTACTCTTAAAGCAACAGGCTGCATTTTGCATCCGGGTTACACACGCGCGTTGTGCACCCGCCTAGAGACGCATATTACTAACTTGTTTAACAGCGAAATACTGCGCCGTTGACTTTAGACCAGGTTTTTGTTGGTCACTGGCGCATCTAATGTTTTACGTCATCTAACTAGCAACGCGTCATGACTGCGCCTGGACCACTCCTCATTTTTAGACCAACACACCCAGAGAAGCGCAAGTTCATTTGCTAGTTAGACGATGAGGGCGCAGGGCGTGAAAATGACAACTGCACTTGCATCTAAATAGCAATGACACTTGCGAACATGGATTATGCACCCTCCGCCATCCGCTTTAGACCATCTAAATAGGGCCCTATATTTGCATACTTATTAAACGGCATGCCTTGTGTCTTTTTTGCTTAATAGGTGTTATGGTAATGGACCAGGTTCCAGTTCATCCTACATGTTTGATACACCATCCAGGCCTGGAACCTGACTGTTTGAATCTGTACACCCCACAGAATATCCACAACATTTACAGGTCAACATCATAACAAAGTCAAAGGCATGTGATAATGTGTTGCAGAAATATATATTCTGAAGCATTTGGGAAACATCATTTCAGTACTGTAAAATACTTCCAGGTACTGTATCCCAAACACAAAAACACATGTAATTTCTGTGTTACATACCTTTGCTACTCGGGCTGCTCCCTCAGAGTAGCCCTGTACTGACTGTGTGCCCACTGAGACTGTTTGTGGAGGGTCCGTTTGGCATCCTACATCCTGGAATCTGGCTGTACATAGTGGAGAGGTGTTGGACACCAGGGCCCTGCTGTAATGTAATCTAAAAGACAAAGGAAAATTAAGTATCGTGCCGGTAGAGAGAGCAGGGGCTGTTCGTCTCAGCCAGCAGCTTAGTTTAAAAGTAGCTGCCAAATTTTACTCAAGTGTCAAACTAAGTTAGTCAGACAGCTGTCATTTTAGCTTATCAGTAACAATTAGCTGAACTAGCGTGCTGTCTAAATCAGCGTCTAAGACACAAAACGTATGATAAAAGCCGATTCACAATCAAACGCCGAGTTCAACCACACGTTTTGACAAATAAATGCAGGTCTGATTGCTGCCTGTCAGCTAATCGCTCTAGCTAGCAGCAGTTAGCTGCTCAGATCGGACATCACAGATAGACTTGTTGAAACTTTTGTTAATATGGACATGCTGCATAATGTTAGCTCTGTTAGACTCTCCACAATTTAATCATTAAATTCATCTTACTGAGACTAGCAGTGTAACTTATTAGACGCTGCCTAGCATTTTAGCTTTGGTTAGCCAGTTAGCCAAGGCCTACAGCTATAACGCTGTGTAAAACACAAGTAAAAGGAAGGAAGTATAATAGGTCCTCCTCAAAAGCCGAGCAGCAAAAGTATTTTAAACAATAGCTTTGGTTAGCCAGTTAGCCGAGGCCTAGAGCCAAGCGGTGTACAGCCTAATGTTAGCTCCTACAGCCATCTACTCCACACTTCAACACTCAGTAGCAGCTTCCTAGTTTGTTTTTACACAACAAATTCACAACTCATAAAGCATACTTAGAGGTTGTGATCACGAATCTCCAGATTTGTCCAACAAGGGGAACTGCCCCATCTTTCAGCGGTAACTGCTGTGCAGATCCAGCAGTAATCTGTTGCTAGTTTGTGAAGCAGCTGTCCTCAGGAAAATAGAGGGAACACAACAAAATGTCCGGATTTTACTGTGGAGGAATTGTATCAGAAATGAATTTCAACCACTTCTTGCTTGTTCCTTCGTCCTTTGGCAGTCCAAATGAGGGTAAAGCCCTGTACATACTCCGCAAGAACAGAGAATTTCTTCTTTTTCTCGAGGTGGCAAGAACAAGAACAAAGTTCTTTCTGGCTCGGACATTTCATACTTCACGAGAAACTCAAGTGCAGAACTCCTGGGAAGTCCTCATAGGCCTACGCTTTTCAATCATACAATACTTCTTGGACACCACACAAGAAAAAAGTTCTGCCCAGATGATGTGTCAAGAACGAGCTCCATGAACTCCCAAACCAGGGCTGCAAGAATAAAATGACATCATTTTTCTCTTGCAGCCCTGCGAGAGAGAACAGATTTCTTTGTTCTTGCAGAGTATGTAAAGGACTTAAGGGTAGACATGGCGTCTCCTCAACGGTTCAAACTCTGCAGCCTGTCTCCTCCACCTCTGCTCGGAGCAGGTGTGTTTGGGGGTGAGGCTCAGTGGCCAGCAGATGGGCACTGTGTGCCATGCACACTATTATGAAACAAATCGCGGAGGTAAAAGCGGGAAATTCAAACGAGCTGTTTTAGGCAGGTCAGGATCTGTGGGTCTCTCCAGCTCTGCAGGTCAGTGATAATAACATTTTTTGCCTTTCAATGATAATTTATTACTGATGGTTATTCTTTATTAATAGGTTATGGATTGGAAAATTGCCAGAGCATTCATTGGTTAAAGTGCATATATAAACAGCTTATTTATGTATGTCTCCTTGTCACATTCTCTCTATTTCAGCCAGGCATTCTGCACTGTGTTACATTACTGGTCACTGTTGGTGGTCATGTTGTAGTGTGATAGCTGTGTGACCTCACCTGCATTATCAAACCAAGACTGCCAGATAGAAGCTGAAACCAACAGATCCCTGATGAAAACACCTAACCGTGCTGTTCAAATCAAATCATTTTACTGATGGTTATTCTTTATTAATAGGTTATGGATTGAAAATTGCCAGAGCACTGAGCAAATTCAATTAATTCTCCCCCATTGCTGCGTGATTTAATGGCTCTTTAATATCCACATTTCCCATTTACCTCACAGTGTCAAACATGCAAGAGTAAAGGAAACAGATACACACAGAAAAACACACAAAGCCTCACACGCAAGCAGAGAGACCACACACACTCCCTTGGGATTCCATTAAAAGTCATATTTTTGTTGAATTGTATACCTGATTGTTACAGCAGCTCAGCCTAAGAAGTACATCGAAAATTGCAGGCAAGATAGAGGACAGAAGGTAGCTATAGGAGGTAGGAAATAGCTGTGTGTGTGTGTGTGTGTGTCTGTGTCTGTGCTTGCCTGCTTCAATAATGGTATTTCTGGATATAGCCCAAGTTATTACTGTAAATCAAGCAGACTTTCAAGACCTTTAACACAAAGTAACAGTCCCTAACAGCAGCCCCAGGCCGCCATATAGAAATTACATGAATATGGATTAGATAGAAAAATGGGATGGAGGGGAACAAGAGATGGATGGAAGGGCTGAGTGAGGAAGAGGAAGACAGCATTGGAAGAAGAGGGAGAATGATTAGGATATAGCAGGAGACAGTGGACAGTGAGAGGAAATGCAGGGCAATGAGGATGGACAGACTGAAGGTGGTGGGAGGTTAAATCAGAGAGTGATGTTTGATAGAGGTATAACAGCATGTGGGTGAGAGGGGCGGGTAGAGAATGTGCAGGTGGAAGGGCAAACCAGGTCCAATGTTTAGAATGGAAGGAATGGAAGGGATGAAAGGGATGGATAAAAAAAAGAAAAAAAAAAGGAAAGCCATTACACATAAAGAGTCTTTCACCACAAGTGGACCACTTCCACCCCTGGCCCCTTTGGCTGAGGCTCACAACGGTCTGCACTCATATGCAAACTAGGGAAATTTATGGAAATGACTGGTCTAGCATGGACTTAAAAATAGGATCAGCTCTCCAGCTTGCTCATGAATCATGCATCCTTTTTCAAGTCAGAGACTTTCACTAATGGGTCATTGTGAGGAAAGGACCCTCATTTTGCATCATGCTATAATATATGATCATTTAAAAAGCATGTGCTGGCCTTAACACACAGGACAACAGAATTCTACAAAGCAACTCAAGGCCAAACCTCCCCTGATGATCTATGCAATTTATGGAATTAAAACCTGCTGCACCTACAAGAATAGTTCAACATGTTGGGAAATATGCTATTATCTCATACATATTGTCTAAAACATGTTATCTGTTCAGTTTGTCTAGCACTTGGGTCTAAACTAAAATATCTCAGCATATATTGGATGGATTGCCATGAAGTTTGGTACATTCATTCTCGACTCTCCCAGGATGAATTGTAAGAACTGCTGATCCTCTGACTTTTCATCTCGCACCATCACCAGCATCAAAATTTCAATTTGTCAGATACTCAGCTGTACCTTGTGTTTGGTGCTAATTACCAAGTTAGCATGGTAACACTTTGGAGACTGGGTTGGCAGGCATCTTTTAAATTTTGTACAAAGCCAGGCTAGCTTTTCCCCGTCTGCTTCCAGTCTTCACGCTAAACTAAGCCAAAGACCCTTGATAAACTGTGACAGCCCACTTTAGATTAATTTCCTGTATCTGTGTCACATGGGTTTCGCCATTGCCCCACCCCTTTAGGAGATTGCCAGCATTGCATTCATTCCATTCCATTTAACGGCGTCCGGAGGTGTCAGGGGGACACGCGGCGGGACAAGGACATAAGTTAAGGCGGCAAAAGTCCACATGGGGCAGGTAGGAGGGCTGGTGGATGGATCCAACAAAAACTACCTTTCACCAGAGACAGCGGTGTTCATTTCCCGTAAGATTCTAAAGCCAAACCCTGTTCTTTTTTCCAAAACCTAATCATTACCTTTTGTTACCTAAACCTAAACATATTTTTTGTTGCGTAAACCCAACCATGTGTCTTTTTTGCGAAAGGAAAAAAAACAATTTGTGGTGTTGTACAAACGTAGTGCGTATATACTATACTTCCTGTGAAAACGGAAGGGTATCTTGAAAGAAGACAACTTCACATGGTGTCCCAGAACATCAAAAACTAAGGCACCCAGGGTACCTTGCACATCATATGTGGACGTGAAAAGTCCATGACCAAAACATCAATATGTGACAAGGTCGGAGTGAGAATGTGTTAATTTTTCACAAGCCCCAGCCCTGTTTAACATCCCGACACTAAAATGGAATTTTTACAGACACAAATCATAAGGAAATTAACCTCACTCGAGACATGTCCCTGTTATAGCAATATACTCTTGCTAGTTCTGGCAGCAACTGACATGATCTTACACTGGTTGATATCAGACATTAAGCTAACAAATAAATGTGAGCAGCAAAATAAGGAAAAAACATTTATTTTATACTGTATATAGTGTTATTTTAAATCTGATTTCATCCATGCACACATTTATTACACTTCCAAATGAGGTGGGGGTATATAGGGAAAAGAAGACCAAACCCTCTTAAGAACCCGTAAATGTATACCATTTCATACCACTGGTGCAGCATGCCCTGCATAATCTTTTGCTATAAGGTATCTTTGGCTAAGCTAAACACATTCTGACTCCAAGGGCCAGATGTGTAAATAATGTGTACACACAAAAACCATGTATCCGCCTTTTCCCACACATAAACTGCATTTATATAGGAGAATGTGTGCACCTCATGCATTCTTCAGACCAGGTGCACACATGGTTTTAGTTGTTGTTGTTGTTGTTGTTTAGTTATTAGGAGGAGAGTGAATATAAGTTGAGAAAAATATAACATTGTTTTTAGTTGCTTGCTAATTTCACTGATTGTCTTATTATTGTTGCAGGCTGCACAGTGTTCTGTACTATGTTAATCAATGTTATCCTGAGGGCGGCACGGTGGTGTGGTGGTTAGCGCTGTCGCCTCACAGCAAGAGGGTTCCTGGTTCGGTCCCTGGTGTGGGAGCCCTTCTGTGCG